>NC_085010.1:24745534-24793034 GCF_963854185.1 Sardina pilchardus
TATGTGTATAAGGTAGAACAACTAACGAGCAAAATTATTTTCTTGAAATGTACAAAGGATAGCTTGAGGGATAAGCAGACATCCCTTCTGGGTTCAATGAAAACTAGTCACAAAGTTGAGCACGGATTGCTTACTTGCATTTTGAGTGCCTCTCCACATCTCTCCTACTGTGGATCCTGCAGGCTTGTTCCTACTGATCTATAACTAACAGTGAGATAGACTGTCCCATTGTTGCCACCCCATCATTCTTTACATAGATCAGTGAGGACGAGGGCCGAGGAAGGAAGGGCGGATTTATAAAAAGACGACAATGTGTCCGTATACCTCCTCTTGGGATGGAGCTGATGTCCTCCTTATAAAATGAACATTCTTATGGCTATAAAAACAACTGCAGGAACTGGACTAATAGATGTAAAAGGAAGTTTATATTCACAATATATACGAAAGTATTCAACACTGCACAACTAAATTTGAGCTCATCTGTTGCTGCCTCCAGCACAATCTCTACATTAAGCCTTATGCACAGGATTAAGGTGTTGTGGATGGTCATTACCTGATGGTTTGTGGCACCAACACATAATTACAACAGACATGACAACAGTATAGCCTTCAGTATGGCGGTCACTTAGTTATGCATTTTATTTTAAGACTAAATATCAATAAGGGTTGATATGTGATCTCTTTAAGAATGTGTTGACTGGGGCTGGGGCATTCTGGGAACAAACTTCAAATGGTTCCAGATAGAACCATTCCAATGCAGAAAAATGGCAACCAGTATGGTTACTCAGAATGTTTTTTAAAATGTTCCATTTGGAACTATAATAAGTGTCTTATTTTTTATCAAAGAATGGATTATTTTAAAGTTCCTTGTAGAACCTTTTTTTGTAAGAGTGCATGGTTCTGCAAACATGCCCACACACACACTTCTGGAAGCGCTGATTGACCGAAGACACACAAGTTTGAGGACCGAAGACATCCAACCTGAAAATGTAATCCCTCAATGATGCATGATGCACAGTAGTCAGGAGTTCTAGTTTGAGCCATTAATCTAAATAGGAGCTTAAAAGAAAAATATGTAGCAATAAGGAGATACTGTGGAGGTCCTATACTTATTCCTGTAAAGTCAATAACTTAACCAAAGAGAACGGTGCATTTAGACCCCCAAAGCAGAGGATACAAACAAATACCTAATCTGTGATTCAAAATACTTGGTGATGGACATTTAAAGCCATTCCTTCAATTGCCTTGCTACTGAATTTTCACATAACCTCTGGTGCTTATCAGTCAAGGTAGACACCAGTCGGACACTAGTAGGGTAGGTTAGCACAGTTGGACAGTTGTAGTAGACTAGTAAAAAGCAGCTTTGTTCGGTGTAGTTTATTCTCCAATTGATCAATCTACAGATGTTACCAGGCGCTGTCACTGTTAAAGGCCTTACAAAGGTCACTTGGAAAAAAATAAAAGAAAAAAGAAAAAGAAAAGAAAAACAGAACAAAACAACCTCCATGAGATCCGTGGTGAGACACTGAATGGAGCAACAGGGAAACTATCGCTTGGTGGCAAACATCCACAGCGTAACTGGAGGAAGAGGTGCACTTTCGGGCATCATGCCATTCCAAGGAGGGTGGGGATGGGGTGGGGGGGGGATACAGCGTCCATTTACACCCTCATTGAAGAATAAATAGTCAATTACAGCAAGTGCCAAAACGCACATCCACACGCATGCATCCATCCACAACACACACACACACACACACACACACACACACGAGTTTACGCAGGACCAAAAAAACCATTACATCAAAAGTGATTGTTAGATCATTCAACATTCTGATTATGCCAAATAATCTACAGAGGGAAAAAAAGAAAAAGTGAACTACCACTTCCATTCAGTCGTCACAAAACTGTTTCATATACACATCATCCACTTTCCCGTCTCTCGACACTTAACAGAGGAGATTGCAGACGCTGCCTTCACAGCCACCATTTTGTTGTTGTTTTTTTTTTCCTTTTCCTAAAAAGTGCAAGCCTGGCAAATAGAAAAAACACATTCAAGCCAAACAAACCTCCATTCACACTCCAATAACAATTTCAACTTTGCCCTACCTGACGCATTTGCAACCTGGCGAAAAAAAACAAAAAACAAAACTCAAACAAACGTCACCATAAAAATTGTCCGTTTAAAAACAAAACAAAAAAAAAACGTTGTGATTCACTTTCGTCTAATCTCTTAAATTAACTGATAGCAGCGGGGGGGAAATAAAGAAAATAAAAGGACTAAAAACCCAAAGGAATGTTCTTGACAACAGGCCTTCCTGGATCTTAATCAACCACTCAGGAGCCTGCCTCTTTAAGCCATCCTGTATGAACACTACCTTAAAACAACAACTTAAAAAAAAAAAAAAAGGAAAAAAAAGAGTCCTTTCCTCTTTCTTTTGAACACAGAGCTAACTTTTGTTGACACAGCGGATGATGATGGGGAGCCACATTTGGGGGTAAGACAGAGAATACCAAGGGCTGAGTGTGTCTGGAGGATGGAGGAGGAGGAGGAGGAGGAGGAGGAGGGGGGCAACGTATGGGTTTGTTTTTTGTGAATTGCGGGTATAAGATCTGAGTGGGTGGGGGTTCAGTAGGTGGGTGGGTGGGCGGGGTAGAGTCTGAGATGGCGGGCGCTCTTCAGGCCCGCTTCTCCAGCATGAGCTTGTGCAGCTCGTCGGCGTCGTCCGCCGTCTTGACGCGGATCAGCATGGGCACGGGCGTGCTGGGGTTCTTGTCGTCCACCGCCGGGTTGGGCACGCACACCACCATCACGTTGTTCTTGCCCGTGCGCGAGCAGGGCATGTTAGACGACACCATGATGTTCAGTAGAATGTTTCCTAAAGCACAAAGACATAACGATTAAGTTAGCCAATTAGTCATAAATAATCAATTATGAACAGTGTATATGAACGATATATGAAGACTTTGGCTCCAAACCCCTATATTTTCATAAAACATACTTTTTTGTTATTTGTTTTTTTCAGGTAATTACAGTGGAGCTGTAATTGGGTTATTTTTACTTGATTTATTTTTACTCAATCAAAACACCACAACTGCAATTTTATTGATATTACCAGAAATACACAATTAAATAGCATGACTTTCAAAAATGGAGATAGTGTTTTGGTACCAAACTCTTCATATGGTCATAATATGAACAAAATCAATAGATTCAAATGGAGAATCCACAGACTACTGCTCTAGGAAGAGACAAATGAGTCTAACTATCTGTAGAACACTAGTCTTTGAAGAGACAAGAAAACAAGAGAAACTCACAGAAATCCATCTCTTCACAAAGGGTTAATTTTTAAAGAGCCAAGACCCCTGTGATACAAACGTTTGCCACCAGGGGGAGTCACTGCACATCCGTGCTGTGATTCATTGCTCTTCCTCAAGGTGACTCCTCCCTACGAACATCCTCCAGCCCCCCACCCCCCCCATCCCTGACAAATAAAGTGCAGCTTCTCATTCCTCTTGAAAGAGATGCGAATGCCAGCGTTTTTCCGGAATGGCAAAGCTGTCAGAACAATTCCCTTCAGAGGCCGTAATTATGACCTAGTTTCAAACGCGTTCCACTCAGGCAGTAAACAAAGATGAAAGACTTTTTCCTGCTTTTATGCATATGCCAGGTTATTTTCGGGGGGGGGGGGGGGGAAGAAGAAATATTGGGAGAGTACAGAAGGGAAAAAAAAAATCAATCTTAACCACAAACTTGAAAGCTTTCAATTCTGAAACAGTGTCTGCTTCTGGCAACGGCACCAAGTTTAATAGCATTAGAGCTCCGAAGCCTACTTCCACTTTTATGGGGGCCTGAAAGGCATTTTGGCAAGAGCCAAGGTTAACACACTCATCAGTTTGTTTTACGTCACCGTAGAAAGACCCTGGCAGAGATTGAAATTACAAGATAGCTTGCTAAGAACCTGCTGAGACTGATTTTGGCCCTGCTGAAAATCTGAGTCACAGCAAAAAAAAGCAAACAAAACAAAACAAAAAAAAACTGAAAACATGCTGTAAAATGCACTCAGACACAAACACATCACAGGCAACATCGATAACAATGAGATCACCTATGCCGCAGCACCACAAAAGCCTGTTCGCTTATCTCCACAAAGTACATCCAACACACACACACACACACACACACACACACACACACACACACAAACACACACACTTCCTATCACTACAACTGGAATAGGACGAGCTGCTGAAGCCGTCTACATGGTGGGCCTATTGAGCAGCATGGCTGTGAGAGCCCTAATGAAAGTGAAACCAAATGACCACATGGGGCCTGTGGGTCAGTTAATCAGATTACACACACATGCATCATTTATGAGCTTCTTACTACCACTGCTTTTTGTGAGCAAGCCATTTTTTTGTCCCCCAGGTACCAGTCTGGTTGGTACAATTTGTAAAACTGAACCAGATCATTTAATTCAACTAATATGTAATATGTGTACATCTTTCCATCCGCCCGAGTTATTGAACCTTTCAACGGCACAAAACATGTCCGTTTCCTAAGGCATTTCCAATGGCACAGAAAACAACGTTGAGCTGATGGTAATTTGGGGACAACAGTCGACATTTTGTAGAGCATTAAGCCTACAAAAAGTCAGATACATTTTGATTTCAAAGTATTGAAATTGCATTGACTTTGAAAGTTTCAACCAGATGCAAAGGGTCTTTAAACAATGTAGTTGCTGTCCCTGGTGCTGAAGACATTACAACACAAATGTACTCGATGGTGTTTTGAGCCCCCAACGTCGTCGTCCAGGCAGCGCTGCCTTGAAGACAACGTTGGGGGCTCAAAACACCAAGAAACCACAAGCGTCTGAACTGACCATGGGCGATTGTCTTACACTACGGTCAATAGGAGCACAATGAACACTTGGTATTAGGCTGAGCCTCTATTTTAATACTATTTTCAAAGGTATTTCTTCAAATTATCTGAGCATTTTTGGAGTGTCCAATGCAAAAATGATCCACCGTGAATTAATGAACCACTGTGTCTAAAGCCCTGACCTAAAATATGCAGTTCAATAGTTCAGCTGTCTACTGGCTTTCCGTTGGCAAAATTCACTGTAATATGATTCATGAATCTAGGCATTAATAATTGACTGGGTGCTATCAACGTGTTAAAAGATATACCACCATCTAAATTTGCCAAATGAACAAAAAATAATTAGATCCTGGCCCAACTTTCACTTGTCATTAGAGTCTTGTGCAACCATGACATCTGAACCATACCATTCCAGTAAACCTTGAGTTGATCCCACTAACTGGAAATGTGATAGATATATGACTCTGTGTGAGAGTGAGAGTGTGTGTGTGTGTGTGTGTGTGTGTGTGTGTGTCTAAGCAGTCACTCACCTCGAATGAGATGCATTGCTAGTGTGTGTGTGTGTGTGTGTGTGTGTGTGTGTGTGTGTGTGTGTGTGTGTGTAAGCAGTCACTCCCCTCGAATGAGATGCATTGCTAGTGTATGTGTGTGGTGTGTGTGTGTGTGTGTGTGTGTGTGTCGGCCTGGTGACTCTATCCTTACCCAAGTTGGTGTCGGCACGGACCAGCAGCTGCAGCTTGTCCTCGGCCACCGTCTTGAGATGCAGAGTGCCCACCCCCTTCTCCTTGAACTCGCTCTCCTTCTTATAGAACAGCTTACACCTGAGGGAGAGGGGACCCACAGAGCCCACGTTAGACACCATTACAGCACAACAGCTACAGACAAACAGGACCTTGTGGAATAATCTGCTCAGGTGTGTCTACCAAATGTATTGTCCCGTCAACGTTAATTAAATAGATTTACCTAAAGCCTACCTTACACTGACAAGATTTGGGAAAGATTCTTGAAACATTGTAGTCTTTTGAGTAAAGCTTGAATGATGGGCATTAGTTCAAAGACTACAATCTTTCAAGAATCTTTCCCAAATCTTGTCAGTGTAAGGTAGGCTTTAGACGGTCAACTGAGGGTAATTTAGCAAAAGGCAACACCAATGACATGGACTACATTAGGCAGGTATGATACAAATGCACAAGTGAATGGGTAGGTGTGGACAAACCGCTAATAGGATACTGACTTTTTAGAGTAGAAGGCGTCTTTCTCTTTGATCTCTTTGACCACTGGAACGGGCGGCTCCTCGGACTCCTCGTCTGCGCCGTTAACATCTGCTCGGAGAGACAGACAGGAGGAGAGGGACAGAGGATGAGGAGGGAGAGAGAAAATGCAGAAAGAGGGAAAGAGAGAGAGAAAGAGAGAGAGGGATATAGATAGATAGATAGATAGATAGAGAGAGAGATAAAGAGCAAGGCAGAGGTAGAGACAGACAGAGGATGACAAGAGAGAGACAGAGAGAGAGAGAGAGAGAGACAGAGAGAGAGAGAGATAGACAGAGGATGACAAGAGAGAGACAGAGAGAGAGAGAGAGAGAGAGAGAGAGAGAGAGAGAGAGAGAGAGAGAGATAGAAAGATAGAGAGAGACACAGAGAAATGCAGTCAAGCCGTCAGTATTGCGCAACCTCCAGCAGCGCTCCTGACAGTGAACAGTGTCCAGGTTGCTGTGATTGTTAATAATGACTGCCGTGGGCTCCATCTCCTATTAATCCAGCACAGCAAACCCATAACAAGCATACCATGCCATACTTACACACACTTAGTGTCAATTCCATCATTATATTAGGCTTCTGATAGTCAGAACACCTGTACTGTAAATGTGTCATATAACATTAAATTGTGGGTCACATTAAATGGTGGGTGGAATTATTTCTGCATGATTATAGGCTATAATACGTGCATTACAGTGATATTTGAGAACCTGAACAAAGCCATTTTATACTGCAAGATTCTACTACATATCATATATCATATTTTCTTAGATAACTCCTGCTCCAGCCAAGAGAGAAAAGTCTGCTGTCCAAAAAAAAATCCCTAGTGATAATCTTGTGCATTATGATCTTTGCTCCATCACTGGCTGCAGATGTAAATATGTGAAACGATGCAGTGGTCAGGTCATATACATCTGAAGGTGCACTGTATCCAAAACCATAACAACCATCAATATTGCATTTCTTGTCACAGTCAGAGCTAAATATTGTGCAACATATAAAACAAAACTAGAATCACAACACATTCTGGAGATTCATCTACCATTTATCAGAAGTCGTTTATTTTTTTTCTGTTTTAATACCAAACTAGGCTACATATTAATACAAAACCCAAGACACTGCGAAAATCCCAGTTAAATAAAACTACCATTACATGCATCCAGCACATCTCCAACACAACAAAATAAGACGAACCTCTCACTTCCTAACTCAAGAGGAGTCCAGCCACTACACACTGGCACACCAGCCCTGTATAAATAAGAGTCAGCCCCCCTCTCTCTGCTGCTTCTGCCTTGTCCAGCAGCAGCCCTCTGCCCAGGTGATGGGAGACAGGACTGCCGCCTCTGGAGCATGCTCCCAGCACCTGTGCTCCCTGTGGTGGGTGAGGTGATGTGCAGTGCTGTGCGGTGCGGTGGCACGAGGTAGGGTGTGAGGTGCTGGGGTGAGGGGGCGCTTACCTGTGCTGGGGGCCGCGGTGGCGGCGGCGGGCGCCTCGGTCTTGGCCAGGCTGAAGGAGAAGGGCGCCGAGGGGGCAGCTGCCGCTCCTGCCGTGCTGCCGCCCGAGCTCAGACCGCCGAAGAGGGAGGGGGCGGCGGAGGAGGAGGAGGAGGAGGACAATGAAGAGGAAGAGGTGGAGAAGGAGAAGCTGGGCGCTCCTCCGCCGGGGGGGAACGAGGACAGGACGGAGGTGTCCACCTTCTGGCCGAAGTTAAAGGTGACCCCAGAGGGCAAGGAGGAGGAGGAGGTGGTGGTGGTGGAGGAGGAGGTGGTGGTGGTGGAGCTGCTGGAGGCGTCCTTGCCGAAGCTGAACAGAGACACGGGTGCAGTGCCACTGCTGCTGGAGGTGGAGACGGCCGCGGAGCTACCGCTACTGGTCAGCTGCAGTCCCCCGGTCTTCACCCCCTCCGCCGGCGCAGCCTCGCTCTTGGCATCGGACGCCGGGGGCCCGGTTGCCGTGGCGCCAAACCCCCCCACTCCCACTCCTCCTCCTCCTCCTCCTCCTGCCACGCCGCCGTACTTCTTCTCGATGCTGCCCAGGTGCCGCTCATAGTCGCGGAAGATGGGGTTGAGATCGCACAGCGGGTTGTCGTTGACGTGCTTGGTGATCCAGTCGCGCACGGAGCAGTTGAGCGCGGTGAGCTGCCGCCTGTACTCTGCGCTGCTGCTGCTGCTACCGCCACCACCACCACCGCTGCTGCTGCTGCTGCTGCTGCCCACGCTCACTGCTGCTCCTGTCGGCCCGGAGGCGGAGCCGTTCCACTGTCGCTCACCGCCCACAGCCAATGGGGGGGCCGCGGAGGAGGGGCCGTTGAATGTCAATGAGCCTGGGGAGCCCCGAAGGAGAGGAGGCAGAAGTGGAGGAGGAGGAGGAGGAGGAAGGGGGCAGCGACGGAGGAGGGGAGAGAAACAGAGCGAGTAAGAGAGGAGGAGGGGGGAGAGAGAGAGAGGGAGAGAGAGAAAGAGAGAGAGAGAGAGAGAAGGGAGAATGAATCTGACAGCCTTGATATTCTTCAAGACGAACTGCTCGCTCGCCTCTGACACACCAAGAGAGAACTGTGGGGAGGGGGTGGCCCAACGCAGTGCTATGCAGCTCTGCAGACGTGCCCCCTCCCCACACACACACACACACCTCCAATCCCCACCCCCCACTATTCATCTGAAATCTGTGACTACAGAGCACTGCAGCTCTGCTCCCCCCTCCCATCCCGTACATAGAAATAACACTCGCTGCAGCACTCTCACAAACACACACGCCACGCCACTGATTCAGCTCCATTAGCCATGAATGCCAAGAGGCAGGCTCCAACAATAGAGCATTTCTGAGGCCATTTCAGAATAACACTGACTAGGTCCAGCTCACACTTCGCTTTAAGGATGCTCTTTTAAAAAAAAAAAAGTACAGCATGGTCTTGATAAAAACAGATGTGCTAACCACCAGCCTTTAACAGTGAAAGTTTATAAAGGATTGAAAGACAGCCATGTGCATCCAATAGCACCAGTTACCTTCAGCAAATCGGGATTACGTTTAATCAAAAACGGCATACCTGGTCTAATCTTTTGGGAGAAAATGTACTGTACTGTACTTAATTTACTTGTTCTGTCACAAGCACAGCATAGCCAGAAACTCTTCCGGTTTACAAAATATGAAAGCTCCAATAGTGTCAAAATAGAACATGTCAACATTTTGACCCAAAGGGGACATCTGTGCGACCTGAAAATCAAATGAACCAGATCACTACTGAACATTTTCCTCTCATCTCGAGGGACCTTATTCTGCATTTTATTTAATGAACGCCGTTTCTCTTCATCCTCCTGTATCTTCTAATTAAATCTGACGATACATTGTTAAGCAGTGTGAAGGAGAGATAACCACCTGTCAGACACACGCCAGATGTTCCCACCAGGCTCCTAGACTATTCAGCATGTAGTTTTGTGCTTTGCATCCATGTTGACAGACACTGTTCATGACGATATTGCTCATCAGTCTCCACAGTACCATATTAACCTCTAGTTAATTAAAACACATAGGGTGCCTCTCAACTTCTCTCATCGACCCTTAATCCTCTAGGCTCGTTCCCACTGATCTATAAAGAACACTGGATAGACCATCCCATTGTTTATGTAGATCAGTGAGGACGAGGACCGAGGAAGGAAGGGAGGATTATAAAAGACTAAATGAGAGGCACCCATAGCCTATATTATCTGAAATCTTCATGTCAGGCTAAGAGTAGCATAATATTTCATGCACTTTGAAAAGGGGGGCCAAGGCCAAAGCAGCATCCGAGTGTTGTGCCAGGGGTAAAGATGCGGCGCTTACCAAGGGTGGTAGAGGGCTTGGTGGCACCAGGGGGGGAGAAGCTGCCGAAGGCCGGGGCTGAGCCTCCGCTGCTGGTAGCGTTGCCGCTGCCGTTGGTCAGGCCAGCCAGGGGCTTGAAGCTGCCGCCATTACCAAAGCTGGAGAAGGAGGGGGCTGCCGGGGCCGCTGCTGCCGGGCCAGATGTAGAGAGGGCAAAGCCCTGGAATCCCTTAAACGAACTGCTTCCCTCACTCTGCAGCACAGAGAAACACCATGCATTATTCACACGCGTGCTACCAGGGGAACCAATGGTACAGTGTGACCTGATTTTGTTTTTTAGGGGTTTTTTTCAGTCTCATTCTTTTCTTAAATAAAATGTGTTTTGTTTGGTACCTCTCCACCCAAATTGCGACGTTTGGCCTTCTTGATGGGTCTGCTTTTCATCACATCCATACTGGCCACGGAAAATGTCCCTGCCTGTTGGATAAAAAGAAAAACAAAACATGTTTTTCTTTGACTTTGCACAATCTTTGCATTCTCATTTTTCATCACACAAACTGCTAAAATCAACCAATCAATCAATATATTATTAATAGTGCCGTATCAGCATGCAACATGGTCTCAATACAAATAAATAGTTTCTGTTCCAAATTAGTTCATATTTAACCGGATGATGCATATTAGTTAATGCCATACATTGCAACTGTATTGATTTTCTGAGTCACATGACACTGGACACATTCACAAGGTGGCATATTTCATGTGGTCTGATGAAGAGGCAGCATTTCTTTAGCTGGTGAAGTGTGCACAATGCAATAACAAAACACAAGCATTCATAATGACAAATGTGAACAATGCCTGGGCAGAACCATCACACACTATAGCTGCCAAGTATAAAGGGCATAGCTTTCGACATTTCTTCCTCCCGGCTAGTGAGGGCTTCAGAGAATCTAATCTTGGAGAATATCTTCAAAGGCTTAACAGTATGATCGTTGCAATGCAGTCTTTGGGTTTATAAATAGTATGAAGTGCAATAATTTACCAGTTTTAAGGCTTTTTGGAAATGCAACTAGTTTTGCAATCATAAAATTCATTAGAAGGGTAAATGGTTATGTGAAGGACATTTTAACACGCCTGCTGTTTGCACCAGCTGCCCAGGCGAGGCAATTATGTGGTCCTGGATGGACTACCCCTCAAGAATGTAATAAATGCTTTTGCATGGTGTATTATACTGCTAAAGGACATCAGCTAGGATGGTTTTATCTGGGTCAGATCAGATGTGTGCATGGTGTTGGCCTTTTTTTAGTTTGCCCGCTAGAGTTAGTCAAAGGCTTATGGAGGCCTTCGAAGTCTTTACCTCCTCAGTTTCATCCTCCTGATCCCAGTTTCGGTCTGTCAGCTCCTTGTCTGCAATCCTCTTCGCCATGTCAGTACTTATACCTGTTGCAAAAGGACATTAATCAGAACCCAAGCATTTGCCTTTGATGGTTGTCAATGTCAAACCAAAGGAGAACAGCGAAGCTACGTTCCTATGGAGACAGAGCTTTTCCTTCATTTATTGCAGTAGTGCTTTGCATTTTCTGTACAGCAAGTAAAAGCAGAAAGTGAACGCAGCATATATGCCTGAGTTAACAGAGGCCAAACTTCTACATCTGGTCTGATTTTTGCAACCACACCGACGTTATGATCATTTAGAGAATATCAGTAAGAACTATCTCCCCTTCAGAAATGGTACAGTGCACCAGTCTTACACACCCGACATAGAGCTAGCCACTAACTACTAACTCGAAATTGAAAATCTCTCATTTCCAAACGTTGGAGACTACCGGCCATGACCTAAACGAATTAAATGTTGACATAATCACACCTTTATTGAATGTGGTTGTTAGTACTATGTGAACCGTATACTAGTCATGCATGGATGGGTACAAGGGTGAATTAAAGTTATAAAAACGTCATTATTGTACGATAAATTGCCCAACAGTTCCAACGTTAATGTTACAACTCTCTACAAATATCTAGCTAAACGGCTAATACCAAATATTAACATACGATGGCAAATTAAAGCTTCTTTAGACGAGGCCAACTAGCGAAGTGATATTAACTTTAACTTCCTCACTAAACACAAGTTGTTGAGCAACAGCTGGCTGGCAAAATAAAGACACACTTTAGCTAATCTAGTCTAGAGTGTATAGCATGTCAGATAAAAAAACACTTACGATATCGTTTATAGTTAACAAACAGTTCACATTTAGCTAACTAGCTAGCTGTATTTGGGTTAAACATGATCATGCACTACTACCAGCACACAAACTTATGCTAAAGGTAGTTTGATAGCCAAGCCTGGCGTAACGTCTGTGGTTAAAGTTGTCCTGTGATCTTGAACCTAGAAGTCTGCTTGCCAATTGAGAGACATCCTCGACATTTCACTATGAACCACGAGGGTAAAATATTTAGGCTAAAATAGTAACCATGTGTAACACATACTAGCTGGGAACATCTGACTCGGTTCATATTTAGCTAGAATGCTAACGCAATGCGCTGTATGAAGAAGCCTACAGCAAGTTAGCTAACTGGCTAGCAATGCCAAGGTTAGCTTAACGATAGAGCCTAGTCAGAGTAAAGATTCAGGCTAATATCAATGCAAAAGTGCTGTAAAAAGACACGACATACCTTTACTTTCTTGAAATAGTCACTAAAAGCCCCAATAATCCGTTATATTAAAACCTTTCGCAATAGCAATCTGTCTTTATCAAAATTAAATGCCGGGCCCTTTTCACGCCGCCATTTTACAAAACGGAATATTCGCGCGTCCTGATACTACAACACGCATGCGTATAATATCGGAGGCAATTCAATTTCCTTATGGGAATTGTAGTTTCTCGACACAAAACAGAAAGTGCTCAAGATTGACCGCCTCCAATGCAGCAGAGGCTGAATTGTGTAATAGACAAGCCTATAAGTTTAGACTTTGGGACATGCATCACGCAGCCAAAATAAATTTCACCCATCCTCACACTGAAGACAGCAGAGTTGCTCTACGAAGTCGCAGTAGCTTCAGCGGGCTAGGCTGTGAGACTGTGTTGAGGGAGGGGGGTGTAGGGACCAGATGGCAATGGTCCAAGCTCTCGGAATACTACACAGTCTTGCCAAGATAGGAACAGGTGCAGGAGAAAGTAGGAAGTGAGCTGGGAGCCGTATCGGCAGCAGGAGACCCCTGACCAGCTGGCAGTGAGAGACTTGGGAGGCTTGGCAGTTGGCACTGTGAGTGTGAACTAGGAGTGGAGTCTGACCAACAAACTGAGAAAGTCTTAACAGACGATAGGTCATCTTGAGGGGAGTCATCAAAAAAGTTTTTTTTTTTGGAGGAGGGGATTCTTGTATTACTAGCTAACCTTCACAAATAGCCCCACTGAATTTAGGCTAATGTGTTTTGCCCGATTCAGCATCCAAAATTAGGCTTATAGATTTTCGTATTGTTTGGCTCATATTTTCCCCCCACTGTCCATGTGTGATATTTTCCATTCCCCACACCACTGTGTCATATCAGCAGGGACATCTGTGGGGCCACAGGAGCCTTTGACATCACTCTGGGAGGAGGTGGGGCCAACCCAGCCCAACAAAGTGAAACAGAGCTATGGGGCCCCCCCATCTCATGGTTGGAGATTAGGCTACAGGCTTAATGAAATGGTGGGGGCCCATGCATCGTTCAACTAGGGAGCCTCTCAATAGAAAGAATCAGAGCAGTTTGTTCATCCTGTCACCCTGGCAAGACCAACCAAATTTATTGATTTTTAGATGTTTTTGTTTTTGCCAGAAACTTTTGGGTTGCACTTTAAAAGCAGATTTTGTTCCTTCTCTCCTGGCCTCTCTCCTTTTCTCCCTGCCCCATAGGGACACTGGTATTATTGATTACTATCTGTGAGGGGATGTTTAACATCAGTGATGATTGTGAATGAGGCTGCTCATATTCCACTGCGGTATAGCCTACACATTCTAGGGCAGCCCCATATGTCTATTACCACTAATGCTTTATTCATACCAGCTGGGAACATTTTTTTTTTTTTTTTTTTTAAAAGAAAAACGGCACAATTGCACTTCTGTTTTCAGTCTGCATATTTAAGGTGAACCCTGTCTCATCTCTTTATGCTAGTAACATCTTAGTAACATCCCATGCTAATTTGCTAATTAATTCAGGGGCTTTGGCTTGTAATTTTTCTGTATGCACTTTTAATTGCTTATCTGCTCACATGACATATTGAAATGTCAATCAGACCCTGTACACCCATAATACTGTAATTATGCACAATTAGTTAACTGTCATGTCTGGTAATTACCAAAGCGAATGTAAGAATCTAAAGAGGAAATGTAATTGGTTACTTTCTTTTAACCAACTGCTCTCATCTCTTCTAAGATATTTTGGTTAACTATGTTTTGAAAATATAAAATTAATATGAAATATTATTGAAATACACAGATTGAAAGCAATGAAAAGAAGTCTGATTCTCATGCGTAATAATTGTTTTTAATAGACTGTTAATTATTTCATTACTAGATGTGTCGATGTATTTTCACATCAACAGACACATCATACAGGTCACCACTTCACTCTTGACCACTTGTTCAGTGGTTCTCCTTGTTTTGAACGCCCTAATAAGGTTATTGCCTTCTAGTGGCTGTGAAAGGTATTGGTCTGGGTTTAAGAACGGAAATATTGATCTCTATTCACCATGATCATAATCAATCATGCTTGGAATTTGTTTGCATCTAGGACACCTGCTATATTGCACATATACGATCTTGATGGTTCTATTCATTTTGAAGTGTTAGTTTTAAAAGTACTCATGCACTGTATACTCGCTGAGAATACATTTGTGAGAGGAGAGGGTTATTGGATTTATTTAGATGCCCTAGTTACTGCTTTTTAATCTTTTAAATACCTGTAGCCTACTGCCTGTTTTCTGTCTGATTTTGGCCTGTTATTTGCATAGATGTCATTGCCAACAAACAAAAAGTTGCGCATCAAATTACAGAGACAGAAGGGACCCACTGCATTTGAATGCATTTTTATGTGATGACATTAAGTAATTTAGCAGATGCTAAACTATTTACTTGTCTAAACATAACCATTTACAATCTGAAATAGGCTGGCTTTCAGTTTCAACTCTATAGCTCAAATTGTCCAAATGAGCAGTGTCTAAATGAGGGAAAGATCACCATAATGGCATAAATAAAACATACTGCCATAAAAAAAAAAATAATGTTTACAGTCTGTCCTTCCCGCCTTCAACTCGACGGTTTGTCTGCACATAAGTTAATAAAGGGTTTTGAAATGATAATCACTCAGCAGATGTCCAATCAGAAATTTCTTGGAGGCATCTTAAATTTCTGTCCGTGTCGTAAGCTATAGCCTATAAGCCTACGACGAAGCATTAGGTTTATGGGCACTAAGTGTTTCTACACCTTTTCCTTCTGAACTCTGCTGCTCACAAATCTACTGTGCCTTATTTTCTCTCTTTTCCACGTTGTCTGGCTCTGTCTTCTCTCTGTGTTTAACTGCGCTCTGCCTGCCAACTGCCAGACTGCCTTGAGCCATCACTGTGGTGAAGACCTCCAACTCACGGGGCAACACTTCAGATAGGCAAACCACTCTGGGGCAAGGGGACAGCTGGGCAATGGGACAAATCCACTCTCCGAAAAACACTGTTTGGATTGGCGTCGTAAACATGGCAATTATTTCCCCTCGCAATTAGCCTGTGCTATAATGTACATGTATATGAAGCAGTGAGCATGATCTGTGCAGAGCATGTGTTGAGTTGGCTCAAAAGGAGAGAGATGTTAATATGCAAACGACGGTCTGGGATGTAGGCCTAAAACTTGCCTGCAGGTCTGAAAGAAATTTTCAGTCATGAACATTCCTCCCATCTGCCAGCAGTGACTAACGGTGGGCGAGCCCTCGACGTTCTCGGCCTGTTTGTTTGTTCACTTTCACTTGAGTAGGCAAAATGTTAATCGTGCAACTGCTCAACGCGGGGAGTTTATCTTCATGATAAGGGTTTAATTCACTTCTTTGTGCAGGAGACAAAACAACACGGAGCCCCACACAAGGCAAACAAAAATAAATAAATAAATGAATAAACCCAGTGGATATAAATTCAAGCACCATCAGCATCCTCCACCAAGACAAACAGCAGGAGTATCCTTCAGGATGACTTTCCTCTTCTGAGTCTTCTGAGCCTTCTCCGGGGGGAAGGAGAGAAGTGAGTCATTTTTCCTTAAACAAATCTCCAGGACGACTATTTTACTCCTATCAGCTCGTCTTTAAGGAATTGAAGGATGTGTCTACAGAGAGGTGAAAGTAAAAACAACCAATTAACAGTCATGCCAACTGAATAAAATGGATTAATATGATGTGCATCTCTCTCATCATGGGAAAGGTGCTGCTACAGTAGATGTAAGAACACTATTTAAATGTAGGCTTATGACTGATGCCCTTGCAGCATAATTATATTGTAACTACTTAACAAAGGAAAGTAGTACTTCATGCCATCTGCCATTTCCAAAGCTTTACTTTATGGTAGAATAGAATTACAAGAACAAAATGTGCTGGGTGCCCCGAATTCCATGAATGTCTCTGGCCTCTACACACACACACACACACACACACACACACACACACACACACACACACACACACACACACACACACACACATGCACACACGCACACAGGCGAGTGAACAAAATTAAAAGGCAATGGTTCACTTGGCTATACTGAGTAGTAATTGCTCTCACTCTTATCAGGGGAGCTGCCGCAAACAGAGGCAGAGAAAGAACAGAGTGCAGCTTATTAAGGGCGATCTCAATACTGGGGGAGTGAATCACTGCCTTCACTGACTAACCCTGGATGAGTAGTGCGTTAACGTTGGAGGAAGGGGTTGTGTGAGTAAGTGAGTGAGTGAGTGCGTGAGTGAGTGAATGTGTGGTTGTGCGTGAGAGGGAGGACACTCAGTCTCAGAGGGACATGTTAGTTGTTAGCATTGGCAAACATTCTCTGTGTTTACTTTGCAAAATGAAATAAACACAGTCAGGAAAAAACGTTGCATAGCTTATTATACCACTCGATGTTACATTCAGTTTATCTATGATGTTTCTGATGATTTATCAACATTCATTTAGGACGAAAACATTATATTGTGTAATGATGCGAAGATCTTATATTGTGTATTGATGTGAGGAGGACTCACACAAAATGCTTGTCAACAGTGAAATCATTATCTCCGGCCAGTGTGTTGTGTCTCGCTGTATGATATCTTACACTTTGTTTTTTTTTTTTGTTTTTTTTTATGAAGACTGTTTACTTTCATTTACCAGGAAAATAACTTTCATATACCATTGGTGGAAAAACTTTCCATTTTAAAAGTAATAAAACAAACACCAAGTGTTCACTAAAATCCTCAATAATCTACAGTTTGATTGAGAAGGAATGGGTCACTTTTCAGATAGTTACGATGAGATACATATGAGCCCACTGTTCAGCAAAGGACATGGAAAACCTTTCTCATCCTTCAAGAGTATAACACACCAAACTGTCCATTCATCAGCTCACAACACTTGAGCTTGCTTCACTTTCATGTCAGATGGCCAATGCTGCCCTCTCTCTCTCTCTCTCCAGTCACAAGCTGATGGCAAATGTCAAAATGCTGCTTCACTCACGGCCAGGGTTCAGTGTTGTTAATATGTCATGTTGCATGTTCAGATGACCCAGTCTTCATCTCATGCAAGCGGATAGTGCTGCCTCGTACTGCTGTGCTGCTGTGACTACACACAGGTCGTGTTCATTATTCAAAATGGCTTTTATGTGTTGCATTTAGTGTGTGATGCTAATAGTAAAAAATAAATAAATAACCAGAGGAACAGCGTAATGATTTAGCGTTGTGAATTAATGGAGCCGCTTCTGCCTGATTTGGTAGATGACTACTCAGGCCTCATCTTGATTCCATAACCATTTAGCTCACGGGGGCTGTGCGCTTCGCTTAACCCCTTTTTATTTCCGTGGAGTCAACGACGGTAAATAGCGCTTGACAAACTGTGCACATAAAACCACCCCAAATTTGGAACCCTGCTGCCTTGTCTTCCTGTTACATCTCTGCGGCGCTACTTATCAATACGGACAATCTTCCCAAATCCTCAAGCGTCAAAAAAGAAAAAAAAAAAGAAAAGAAAGGGAAAAAAATTCCCATGATGCCTTACGGGGGAGAGAGCGAAGCATAAACACATTTGCATAATTGTGCATATTTAATCCTCACCCACCCCTGAGCTCTGAGTTTTGCCGTGACCTCTGACCCAGGAATTAAAAGTTACAGCAATGACAGAGCAGAGTGCAGATTGGTGACGAGCGAGGGGGCAGCTGATGTCAGGACCAGGGAGTTTGGTCGGGCCGGATGATCCATGTCAAAACGGGTTTATCCCCCGCTCTTGCTCTTGCTCTCCCTCTCCTCTCTTTCTCTTTCTCTCTCTCTCTCCTTCTCGCTCTCCCTCTCTTCTCTCTCTCTCTTTCTCACTCCCTCTCTCTTTCTCTCTGTTTCTGTTTTCCACTCGGCTGGTTGGCGTGCTTATTCACGACGGTGCCCGAGGCAAGACTGAGCACTTGGCGGATTATGACGTACGCTAAGCGCAGCCCTGGGCCCTTGCAGTCCCCAGCTCTCTCTCTCTCTCTTTCTCCCCGTCTCTCTCTCTCTCTCTCTCTCTCTCTCTCTCTCCGAGGAGACCACGTTCGCCGCCGCCGCCGCAACTGAGCATGAGTGACAGACTCTGCTCTATTCCAGGAAAGTGTGTTACTCACTTAATCAGCCATCCAGAGGCTTTTTCATGCTGCCTACTACTCCCCTCCTCTCCCGTGGCCCCTGCACATGATGGAGATCCACTGGGGATGTCTGCACTAGTACAGGCAACAGGTCTGAAAGCCTCTGATAGGGTCCAGAGATATACTGTAGGTCCCTTCTCAACCTCGATCCTCGATCCTCGACACTCTGTCCTCCAGGCTCGTTCCCACTGATCTACAGTATAAAGAACACAGGATAGGACTATAGGACTATCCCATTGTTGCCGCCCCATTATTCTTTATCTAGATCAGTGGGAACGAGGACCGAGGAGGGAAGGGAGGATAGATAAAAAGACGAATGAGAGAGGCCCATCGACACGCACAGCCTTTACCCGCACTCTCCACATCATGCCCCCACACAGAGGGTCCATCTACTTATTCAAACTTGTGGACACAAGTGCAGCCGGGATACTGATCTTATGTTACATTCTGACTAGAGGCTGCCACTGGCCGCCTAGTGTCCATTTTCATCTCACTGAGATATAGGCTGGCAATCAGAGTAGTGTTTCCCTCAGCTACCATGGTGGCTAGCCAAAAAGCCATGAGAGGGGATGATGTTAGTTTCGAAATCGGAATTGGCTGTGGTAACCGGTTGTAGCAACGCCTGCAAACATCAAAAAATTGCAGCCAGAAGAATGCTAGACGTATGTACAGCAAATGTATAGTTTAAGTTGTGAAACGGTCAGATTTGACCCAAACACAACAGGAGGGTGAAAGTTACATATGAACATGACCCTTTGCCTCTCAAAGGCACAATGGTGGGAGTTGGGAATTGAACCCACTACTTTCCAAGCTATTACATGCTAGCCCAGCTCCTTAACTACACTACCACCACCCAGCCATCACAACATAATGCTAATATTAATATAACGTTTTTTTTACTTAAAAGAACACATGATTTGTTCAGGTACAACATTTCTTTGCACATTTGCGCACATTATTCTACACAGCTGCAAAACTTTTGGCACGTGATCATCTTTTCACAAGCTCGACATATTAAAGTCCCCGAATTAACTCCATATGTAACTGCCCAGATGTGACATTCCAGGAGAGCAGAGGGAGAGATTTTAAGAGCCACTCTGCATAAGAGTGCTCATCTTTGGAGTGTGTGAACAGAGTACTGTGATAGCAAGTGCGATGTGTGAGAGCTGTTTACTTAATGGGCCGCTGTCATTGAATATGCACTGAGATGAGACAGACTCCGCTGGGCGCTTGAAAGCATGTGCTGCTCTCAACCCAGACTACCTAGTGGTTAATTAAAGAGTCTTGAAAGCAGCAAATTGATACAAAAATGGCATAAATGGACATGCCTTTTTCAGATTTGCAACTGCGTTTCTGTCTTTCTATTTACTGATACCTCAGAATATATACCCTGAATATATTTAACGTAACCATATAATTAAAGCTCTCTATTGCAAGTTCAAAGAGGAATTTTAATAGAATATAACATGTGATATAAACGAAACAAAAGTCAGTGTCCCTAGGCATCTATACCTACAGTATATTATCAACCAGGGTGAGGGCAATGATGAAGCACTTGACTTGCATTCATTTTTCTCAAAGATACTTTATGCACCATGCAAGAGTATGCCTTGTACTTTGCTGAACTCTGCTTTAAACACTTAATGATCAAATAATTTATGATCATTTATTTCAAAAGAATCATTAAAATGTTGACCTGAACTACTTGGGGTCGAAACTGATGCTAACAAGTACCCTAGCCAAGGCTCAGCATACTGCCATACCCTTTCATTATCTAAATGAGCAAAATGAACATATTAAATTAATCCATGAGAATGGGATTAAAACTCAAATACAAAGTTTAATTAAATTCCTCCAGCTGAATTGTTTCCAGCTAATTTATTATCTTGATGTGAACTGATGGACCAGTCAGCTATTTTAACTTGAAGTATTCTGTATTCAAACACTACTCAAATAGGCCTACAGACAAAGGATGCGCGGGGGGGAATTCGATCCGGAGTTGAAGGGAATGTTATAAATACCCAAGCCATCCTCGCTTGGCAAACAAGGGGAAGAGAAAAATGAACAACAAAATCCTCCCAGAAAAAAAGGGTTCTGGCTCGTTGACGTCAGAGTGTCGTAACCTACTCAAGGTATCTTGCAATTGAAAGCGACCGCTGGTCATTTTCAGAGAGGAGTTCAAGAGTTTCATCGCTGAGCCGTGAAATGAAAAGTAACAGCTGATGTAGTGCGGTGGCGGCAGCACCAGTGCTTTCGACCTGAGCTGGGTGGGGGAGGGGTCGGTCGACTCACGTGGAAAAGAAACTCATATTCACTCTCTCAACTCAGCCAAAAAGGGAGCAAGATTTCTCTTCTAAGATACAGCACTTCGAGGAGTGTGACAACTTGTATCTGATCTGTCCGTTTCTAAAGCAAAACACGGTGATCCGCGAAGACAGAATCTAGACAAAACGCCCACCAAAATAGGACAGCGAATTCTCTCGGGATTTGAGCTGTGCATTAACACGCCAAATATTGTGAGTCAAAAGGTCGGATGAAAAGGTAAATAAAAAGCTTTGAGGGGCGCATATATGTGAAATTAAATGGGAGTCTGCAAAGTAAACATAAGAGTGAGGCATGAAACGGATGTAGGCAGCGAAGCTGCTGTCCATGGTGCTTAAGTTTCGCTCTCTTCAAACTCTCATCCTCCTCAGTTGACAGGCTGCCCTTTCATGCTGTAGTAGCCTATTCTAACACTCAGGCTTTATTCACAGCTTTTATTATATACCCACAGTTGTTTCTAAATGGTTTACTATTTCTTCATGGGTTATGCCTTACGAATTGGGATCTGAAATGGCACTTTTTGAATATGCGTGCTGAAACTAAGAATAGGATTTAGCTATTTCGCCACTTTTTTTTTTAACACAGCTCAAGCAAAATACTCTGCTATGCTATCTCAGATCCTCATCAACTCTCAACTCACATCCGTTCCGAGGCCAGCCCACTGCGTAACGCTGATTCGCCCCTCCGCATCCTCACTCGCGTCGGTCTGAAGGCATATGCATCGGCGGCAACTCCTGATTGGGCGCCGGCCGGCCAAACACGAAAAGATCTCCAATTGCGACTTGACTGGTCTGCTTGGGAGGAGGAATGCTGGGGAGGGGGAGGGGAAGGCCATCCTTGAACAGTCGGGGTAGAGAGTGTCAGCAAGGGGGAAGGAGCATTTATGAGCAAGACGTCACACTGTTAGCCGGCTCATGACCCGATTTTCATTAGTTAGATAAAGTCTATATTGTTTCATTTGAATTTGGCGGTACATTCTTTAACATGCTAAAAAAAGAAAGACAATCGTTGGTAATATGCCTAACTATCTTTACCCCATGAAAAAAAAACATTGTGGAAAATTAGGGCATTCTTTGAGGATTATAAGTGACAGTTTACAAGGCGGAAAATAACCAAATGTAGCTATAATGAAAGCCACACACACACACATTTACTTTAATAAAAAACTAGATAAAACTCATATTGACCCAAATAGACTAGTTCTGTTGTTTGAGATGTAAAACACTTTATCTAATGAAGTTAAGAGGAACGGATGATTTTTATTTACGTCTTAATAGCTGGAGGGGATGGATGCTCATTTACATGTGGAGGAGACAGAGCACAAAAGTAATGAGAGGCCTGTAGAGGTTCTGAAAGGGGGAGGAGTCTACAAGGAGAAAGCAGAGGGCCATCAAAAAAAAAAAAAAAAAACTAATCCTCTGGCAGAATGACCATTGTTTTGGTTTTATGGTTCACAATGATTTGGCCAGAGAGCTCCATCTGTGATATTTACTAACTGGACAAACTGCTACTTTATTTCATCCAATAGCAGTTTAGATGTACAGTTATTTCAGTGAGTCTGTCCATCTATTGTTGTTTTATCTAGGCTATAGGCCTACTTGTTTATGAGTTTTACAAACCAACCAGGTTTTCCTATATGGAACAAGGCAAGGTGAAGAGCATACTTGTAAATAGTAGGCTATATGTCTCAGACTACATTAAACTCTCATTTAACACATCCTTTTTCTCTGTCATTCGCATTTGAATACTTATATTGAAATTAATAAATATGGCTATGAGTTTGTGTGTGTGTGTTGGTAAGATTAACTACTTTACTCACAAACCATGAGTTTAGGCCTTGTTATGAACTTTAGAAATGACAAATGTGAGACATGTGATATTTAGAACTAGAGAAACAATAGGCTACTGACTATTAAGTTGTGTCTCGATACACAAAATAATAAAATATGTAAATAGCATATTAACAAAGCCTAAGTGTCTAAAACATAGGCTATGATATTGTTCATACAGTGACTACAAAGTATGTGGTTTTGAGAGCCTAAGAAACAGAATTTTACTACTTGTGCTGCCTATGAGCACTTTCTTTAATAGGCCTACTTGTCCTTGCAATATTGTAGATCGGCCGCCTGTATATGTTTCCGGGAGTGCGCATGACTGAGCGTATGCTTGTGTGACAGAGGGGGGAGAGGAAGACAGACGAGGGGAGATTTCTGTTCTTTCACTGCTCCATCCGGGAACTTTCGAATTAGCATTGACAGCCGAAGCGCAACTTTTCCCCAGGCAAAGTGAAATCAAGCCGCGGACTCGGACAAAATATAGTCCCCCATTTTCAACTCAAAATAACCTAAAGAAATATATATCCAGCCTTACGACGGAATGCGTCCTCGTGGTGCTATTTTTGAAGTGGATCTGTCCGAGTGCTGAAATCTTTTCGCTCTCTTTGGAGCACTTTGCTCAGTGGCGTAAAGTGAGTGATGAGTCCGGTACCCAGTAAAGAAGCGAGAACTTGCTTTGCAGCCTGAGTAGTTCTTCTTTCGATTGTTATTGTCGCTTTTAAAAAAACCTTTATTTTACGGAAACTTCGCCGTGATTGAAGCGAAAGTGGAACAAAAGTGCTTTTGAAGTCGGAACATGGAACTACAAGGCCTGCAAGAGGCGTTGAAAGTAGAAATCCAATGTCATCAGGTAACGGAAACATCGTATTATTATACCATTACTGGTCTTATGAACGAGTGAGAGCTAGAAAAAATCTGATGGGATCAAACGTGAGAGGTTAGCATTCCGAGGTAATAAGTGCTCCATCTAGCATATTTCACCTCTGTGTCTGGTGACGCCGTAACATACACTTCGAATAGGGATTGTTAATGTACTTTTTGGAGTACTTTGCTAATGTCGTGCGCCTTTTTAGAGCAACAAGGATTTGGAGAAATAATGCGGTGGTTTTGTGTAGCGATCAGAACGAGACTTGAATATTTATGAGGTGCAAGAAACTGACTCGCTGTATGCTCGCCGCTTTGTTCCTCCCTAACATACTAACTTGAGACACTTTTTGTAATTCACCTCTCGTTCTTTTCTTCGTTTAGAAACTAGTTGCACAGATGAAGCAAGACCCACAGGTAAATGTCTATTTGTAAAGCATTGTGGTTGTCTTCGGAATAAGGCAGTTGCATTGAGTGTACGAGAAACTTTATCAGCATAAATCTCATCTTGTTTCCTTTAGAGCTCGTAGTTAAAGACATTTCCCAGCTTTGTCTTCAATGTGACTTTGCTGGAAAACGTTCCGTATCAATTCAAGTTTTTGTCAGTATCGGCATTGTTCCACTTGGTATTTTGGTTCTTTTAAGCAGTATACTTACTGATGATGTTTTGTTCAATTATAGGATGGCGAGCTTAAGAAACAGCTTCACGACAGACAGACAAGAATAACAGCCTTAAGCGAAAAACAAGTAAGATTTTACGTATATTTGCAACATGGTCCTTTATTAGTAATCATTTTTCATGTCACGGCGTTGCCTGGTATTGTGATGGACCGTTATGTTTAGGGCAATTTTGTTTTCTCAAATGTCTGAAAAGTAATGGAATTCGTGTTTGATTGGGTCTGGTTAAGTCGTCATACGAAAGAAGTGCCTTGGGTACATCGCGAAATTGTCTGATTACTCTAAGTTGTGTAACATGAAATGTTGAAAATTTTAGCGTCCATTTTGAGTAGGTCGACATGTTTCTGGAGAGTAATAAAGGATATGCTTTCAAGTATCCGATGTTCACTTTTGGACATCAAGCGACACATTATGGAATTTAAGTGCATGTCTTGACATATCAAGACGACTGTTAAGTTTGTAATTTCATAAATAGACTAATTTGTTACTTTATTTCCAGTCTTGGGTATTATTTCTTCTTGGTCACATGACGACGTGGTAGCATTTGATTCGATCTCTCTGGTGCACTTTTACTTTTTACAATCTTGAATCAAACGGTGTTAGACGATTAACTTCCATCGTTTCCTAAACAATCTAAACTGTTTGTAGACCGAAATCAGAGGTATAATCGCGAAATGTTAGTGGTAGGACTTGGCGAGGGAGTTCTTCCGCCTAGAGGAGCTATTTTTCAGCACCACGAACAGATGCCATAGAATGCTTAAAGTCACAATGCTTGCTCGGTAGTCCCTCGTTGAATTTGTGAAGTTCCCCAAGCAACTATTGGTAACAACAACGTGAAATAAACGGAAACATTAAGACCAGTGTTAAAAATGTTTGTTGTTTGGTCTTTTCGAGTCCTCGTTGAAGGCGTTTTGCCTTCCCATAAGTTTAATCGATCGTGTTTCCTTTGGAATGCAGTTTTCAGCACTTGGAACAGCGCCTTGATTTTTGGCCTCTGCATTTAAACGTGTTTCAAATGCTCAACGACACAGATTGTGATAAAAAAACTGAACATCCTCACTATATACTTAAGTTTAACGTAGTTCGATGTATTTCAAACAAAATGTTAGCGTTTAGCCTCTATTTGTTGTAATGTTTTTGCAGAGCGCTTCAGTTTGATAGTGGAAGCTTCCATTTTGTGCGAGAAGGGGTGTTGGTTTCTTCCTAACATGGAGAAAAAGTCTGCAGAGTTTCGTGGTGGGGGATGGGTCTCATTCATGCCGAACATTACCATTTTGATTGCTTTGATGCTGTTTTTGGAGGAGGGGGAGGGGAGGTAGAAAGAGAGAAAAACCGAGTCAGCACAGCGCAAGGGATGTTTAATCACCAGACAGAGCGTATTCTGTTCTATTTTACTAGCAAATATGACCTCCACTTTTCAGTGGGCTCGGGTTTGGGCGATGTAGAAGCAAGTTGTTGTCGACCACGAAAGGATTTCTACTTGGCAGACATTCGGAGGTTACTGATGTAGCACCTGAAGAATACAGATGGTTGTGTTTACTTTTGTGCACGAGTCCATTTTGTACAGACAGTTCATTTATTATAAATGCGCTTGTGTAAGCATAATATATAATGAATAATAATCACCTCCAAACCACTTTCTATTGAAATTCAAACAACATATCCAAACACCATATGTTGTCCTGGAGTTTGTTGTAATTGTAGCCAAATTATGGAGTTTACATTCTTAAGCATAAATGTAAGTCCATTTTGTCTTGCAGTTTTTTTAAGACATCCAAAACTGCTATATAACAAATGAAAACTAAAACTTGTCACTATCTGCCCTGTTGTTTAAGTTGGTTAAGTGTCAATAATGACATGATCTAAAGTAGGCCTAATGTACTTTGTTGTATAACATTTATATTGTGTTCCTGTGATCTATTTTTTTGAGTAAATCTGACACTTCTAATGGCTTATTATACTAAGTTAATGTGTCATGTTTTGTTCTAAGCACAGTACAAGTTATTTATTGTGAGTATATCAGCAGTTTTTGAGCATAGATATGGCGTTGATTGCAGTTATGACTTCCATTGGATCTTCACTCAGCCATTCTTGAGGCCTATCAGAACACCTCTATCAGACAGGGCCCGTTCGGCCCTTCAGTCAGCCTGAAAGATATGGCAGAAGCCCCAACTATGTAGTGAAAAACAAAAGCTACTGGCTACTTTTCTCTTTCACTGTTTGTGTCAATGCTGTTGCCATGATGATCTGCTGTTGACAAAACATTGGATGTGCTGACATGCTAACTTCAGAATCTACAGATATACCTACACCACCTTTATTGACTTCTCTTGGTGCCATGGATGTTCTTTCCATTTTTCACTATTCACTAATTCATTTTTTCACTTTCCATTTTTCTTTTTTTCACTAATGTGATTTGTTTTTGCATGTAGTTTTTACAAGGCACCATAAACCAACATAAGATAACTAATATAGCGTTGTGTTCCCATGAGGACAGGGCATATATTGTCTTCAACTACAATTCCATATTTAGTTGAGAATGTTTCCTTAACCATTTGAGCCAATGGGATAGGTGCATGAAACAAGCATACATGGCTATTGTGTCCTATACTTGCCTTAAAGAATGGAACTTGTCCATTTGTGGACGAAACACAGAGATGTTGTCTAAAGTCTTAACTTACGTGATATCATTTTATTTTGGGGGCTCCTGTTAAACTGGGCTTGGCCAAATCTGCATCCTTTGCATGTCTCATAGTGCCAGTACAGCTTTACAGACATGGACATTGTCAGTCTGTCCACAAAGAAAAGACAACAGTGAGCAAACAACTGTAGGACCTTAGCTGAAGTTAGTGTATCGTGGAAGATGGCCTAGAATCCACCCGCTTGTTCCGTTGTCATGTGTTCTAAGCTAGTTATGCATGCATATAAGTGGTGAAGAATCCAAATGTTATTTTCCTAGGAAGTGTTCGGTGAAATTTTGGGATCTTGCAGTTATCCACATATGTTTTTTTTTGGCTCTGAGCTTTATTAGGATGGTGTAAGCGCAGGGACTGCTAAGCCGATGGCAAAGAACCTCATCACAAGAGAATAATCATTTTGTTCAACAGTTCTGCCTTGAGTGACCCGGTGTTTCCCTTAGGGCCTACTACTGTCCAATGCTATATTTGATCTTATTTATCTCATACTTTTCGGTCCTCCCCCAGTCTCTTGACAAGGAATTTATCTCACATTATCTCATTTCTCTTCTGCTTTGCATGTAACGGCGTATAAACAAGTGGAATGTTTTCCTCTGCTAGACCGTGGCATGCTTGCTCTTTGTTGCATCACTGGAGTCGTCACACACTCCTCGGATGTGTTGGGCAGAGTGAGCTCTCATGTTAGGCGTGCTACCTTGGCCTGTGTGTCTTCACAGACACGCAACAAAGTACTCCCCATTAGTTTTAGCCTACAAACTCTCTCTCTCTCTCTAGTGTTATTCACCCCTTCCAAAGTTTGCACGCTTTTTGCTAACTGTGCAATTCTATGTGTGATTCAGGCTAATAGCCATTAGCATGATAAAATGGAAAATCCACTTGTAAAAGGCATATTTCAGCACCAAGATTTTTCATCTTTTCTCCTCTGAGCCGTGCGGTTGCCTTCCTCATTAAGCCATTTTTTTTTCCTGAGTTTTTCTCCGGCTCTCTCCGTGGAAGGGATTACTTGCATCACTTATTTATTTGGATTCTCTGTGTTATACCCACGCTCCTGTTCGAATTAATTAATACAGCTGCTCGGGAGATAAGACGAGATGTGGAAGGCGAAGGGGCGGGGGGGGGGGGGGGGGAGGTTGCTACTAGTGTAAATAAACATTTTGCTCACTAACTCACTTGTTTTTATGTGGCCTTGATGTGGTGGTTATAAGCTTGGAGAAAGTGACTCTGTAACTGTGTTACAGAGACCTGTTTGGTTACTCTGTGTGTGCATACTGTATATAGAAAGAGCAGGAAGAGAGAGGAAAGGAAAGGAAAAGGATGAAAAGAATAAAGCAAGGTACAGTAGGGGAGAAGCAGATCAGTGTGGAGGATGAACTCCAACTCAGCCAAAAGACAAAACAGGATATGCAGTGAGCAATGGAGAGGGGCAGGGCAGTGGGAGACTTCTAGAGAACTATTCACGGCAACTCTTAGAAAGAACCATAGTAATACTATAAACATTTCTGTTGTAGTTCTTTGGTTGTTTGTAATACTGCTACAGTATATATACAGTATATATATAAACTTTATTACGGGCTCTAGGCCCAACAGCAAAAACATACAACAGCAAAAAAGAATAGATACATAAACACATAAAAACATACTCTGGTTCATGATAGTCTTAAACGGCACCCATATCAATGTTTCCACAAACATGATTCATATAGTGTTCTGTAAGACCTCTATAATATCCTTATCCTCGTCCCAAGGTATGATAAGATTCCTATATTTTTTTTTTTCATAAGGGAAGAGGGAAGAGGCAGACGAGGACACATGAAATGAATGTGAGCGAACAGGAACAAGAGAGAAGGGCTGACAAGAGCCAAGCTGACACTGACTGAAAGAAGTCTTGGGCATTTAGGAGGGGGGCCTTTGGATATGGTGGATGAATAAAAAAGATTGGTCAGATTCGGAGAAGAAGAAGGACAAAAAAACAAACAAACAAACTAGGGAGACAGAGACATGCAAGATGGCTGTGGGTACGCTATGGATATGCTCAAAAGAGCACAACTCTGACTTGGCTCTGTCTATTTTGCTTGGTAGCAATTCAGCATCCTGTCAGGAGCCATTACCCTGAATCCGTGAGCCGGTCCGGGTCATACCGGCATCTGATTGGCCTGATTCACCTGTGGCAGCCACCGCCACGGACGCCAGTGATTGGTGGAGGCGGACAGAGAACTGGGCCCCAGGCCGGATATGACTGGGCAAGTTCTGTGTCCTCCATGGCTACTGCCAAATCCTCGGCCCTGCAGTTAATTGCAGCACACTATGTTTACTCACAATCTTTTGGCTCCGGGCACCTCTAGCCAATCCCCAAAGTGGCCAGAGGGAATGTTCGGGGCATTTAGAAATGAGGCAATTAAAAGAGGTACTTTCCGATACAGCCTAGTGATGGACTTTAACAGCGGAGAACATTCCCAGAAAACGGACAGTGACAGATTTGAGTGATAGGTCGAGTGATAGGTATTGAATAATACTGCCATTCCATAGCTCCTAGTAAAAGTAGCAGACCAACATACAGGGAATGGACAGGTTT
Organism: Sardina pilchardus; assembly: GCF_963854185.1. Lineage (NCBI taxonomy): Eukaryota > Metazoa > Chordata > Actinopteri > Clupeiformes > Clupeidae > Sardina > Sardina pilchardus. The sequence goes on from NC_085010.1 coordinate 24,775,301, forward strand.
TTCATTCTGTCCTTGTTTGTTGAGTACAGGACACTGTGCTTGGGATGAAGGTTGGCTTTTGGCAACAAGCTGTGTGGAATTGGCTGGAGGGGATAGGGACATGAGCAGAAAGAGAGAGAGAGAGAGAGAAAGGGAGAGAGAGAGAGAGAAAGGGAGAGAGTGTATGGGAGCTTCAGGAGTATGGTGAGTAATGTTGTGCTTCAAAGTCCTGTGGGGATGGGGTTTTTTTTGCGTCCCCTCCAGCTGGAGTCAGGAGTAGGGGCTGAGTGGCAGCTTGTGCTGGGTGAAAGGTTGGGGAGGTAACGTTTCGATGGTGGGGGGCAGCACGCTTCCAGCTCCACTTACAGCTGCTCGCCCATATAAGGTGAAGTGGTGGGAGGGGCTTTAAGGATGGATGGGGTGGCGTGGGGTGGAGTGGGGGTAGTCTCAAGTAAATTGGCCTTATTGGTGTTAATTCAAAGCACTAATGGGTAGTATTGTGTCTAGTCGTTTTGTCGCCTCAGCAACACTGCCAGGGATGAGCGCCATGAAACAATGTTCTATCTCAAGGCAGAGGGAACAGCTGATTGCACACTTATGTCTTGCGTCTCCTGTGAGTTACTTGAGAAAACAAGGGAAAAACCTGGAAATGGTGAAAGACCATTTAGAGGCGTTTTTCGCCCCCGAGATGTGTTCACGCCGCATGGTACAATCCCCCAGTCCGTGTTTCACCTAGCCGGGGTAAGGCCCAGGCCATCCTGCCATGTGAAGTAGAAAGCCACAAAGGCTTTAAAAAAAACGCTCAGTGATTTGACATTTGAGAAGGGAAGGGGAACCATGTCTCTGTGTCCACAGCAGGAGGCAGTGATATTGCTTTTCCCCGTCCCATCCCCCCCCTCCTCCCCCTCCTCCCTCTCCTCCTCCTCCTCCTCCTCCTCCTCCTCCATCTCCTTGTGTTCCCCGTCCTCACTGGGCTCAAGTGAGGAGGTGACGAAAGAGGCCTCTGGACTGGTAAACTCGCCCCCGAGTGTCCCGCAGGACTGATGGCGAGATTGTCAGTTGTTCCCTGTAAAACTTTACCAGCAGAAATCCTGGCAGCGTAGAGTCCTCTGTGCTCGGATGGCAAAGGAGAGCAGAGATTTAATATAGGGGAGAGGTTTTAGAGAACTTGGCACAGACACCGCGTTTTCTTTTGGCTTGTCCTAGCCAAACCTCATTCACCCCCCCTCGGAAAGCAATATTTCATCTGTAGCTTCAGCCCAGGCCCATTTAGTTAGAGTCTTCAAAGGTTTCGAACACCAAATCCATAGGAATTATTGTTGATTGTGAGGTAATTTCCATTCGTTTTTCCACCCGCTGGTGGGCAGGAGACTGATATATTTTTTAAAATATTTTTTAAAATATATATTTTATGATAATTCTCCCGATGAAAGCTTTTTGTATGCAAGTGCATATGCGCGCAAATATGTGTGGCCATGGATGTGTCATCAATGAACATGTGGGTGTGTGTGTATATGTGTGTGTGTGTGTGTGTGTGTGTGTGTGTGTGTGTGTGTGTGTGTGTGTGTGTGTGTGTGTGTGTGTATATATGTGTGTGTGTGTGTGTGTGTGTGTTTGTGTGCGCGCATTGCTCCTACTACATGTATGTAAAATGCACAAGTTGCCTGAAGGCTTCCCTTGCTGTTCACCCATCACTAGATTTTTTTCCCCCTCCGCTCCTATCTGGTGACTTAAAGGTCCGCTCCTCCTCCCTCTAAAGGTCAACTCCAGGGCTCTGTGCAGTCGGAAGACTCCCCTTGCAACCACTGTGTGTCCGACCACTCGTGGTAGTAGACCGAAAGAGGGTTTCCAGATACCTCAAATTCACAGTATTTTTTTTGGGTGGGAGGTGTGTGTGTTTGTGTATGTGTGTGTGTGTGTGTGTGTGTGTGTGTTGGGGGAAGGGGGGGTGGGGTTGAGAAAGGAAGAAAAGCAAGAAAGGATGGAGGTTAGAGTGCACTGCAGGTGGAGGATCCGTTCCAAAAGAAGGCTTGCGTGACACAGGGAGACGGAGCCGAGAGAAGTGGCGGGGGGGGGGGGGGGGGGGGGGGGGGGGGCGTGGAGGTGGGGGTGTGCTACCAAAGGGCATCCAAATGTCATGAAAAGAGTTGTGGCGGATTCCTTCCTGCCCTAAGTCTCCCGGGACTGTGAATCAGGCCCAGGCCTTTTGCTTTTTGTTTGGCGCCAGGCTGTGCAGGCCTTCAGCTTTCAGCCCTCCCTTTGTTTGCAGATTTTCCTTAATCACACTGGAAAGGCCTGCTAGTTAAGGGAGAGAGAGGGAGATAGAGAGAGAGAGAAAGAGAGAGAGAGAGAGGGAGAGAGAGAAAAAAAAGTTTCCAGAGCTTAATTAAGAGCGCCGTGTTGACTCTCTGACATGACTCCTCCTATGGGAGCCAGAGCGCATGGATCCAGTATGTGTGTGTGTGTGTGTGTGTGTGTGTGTGTGTGAGAGAGAGAGAGAGTGTGTGGAGGGATGGGGGTCATTAGTGTATAGAATATTGAAGAGTGAAACTGCCTGTCCAGATTCTTTCTTTTTTTTTTTTAACCAGTGGCTTAGTGTCCGCCGGTCTTTAGCATACAAATCTCTCCAAACTGGGGCACTTTGAGAAGCAGTCATTAGCTGTAGAGCCCAGACGCTATCGGGATGCTTTCACTGCAAGCTTAAAGGTCAGTTCTGCCCTGCAAAATGGAATGGCAAAGGGGTGTGCTGAAAAACTGCTAGTGTGTGTGCGTGTACACTTTCTCCTACAGAACACACCCCAAGATACACACACACACACACACACACACACACACACACACACACACACACACACGCGCACACATACACACTCACTCACTAACAGAGTAGTTTGCAGTTGTCCCCCCCCCCCCTTTTTTTTAAACTGATTGCAGAATAAGGGGGGTAAACAGGTTGTAAGAATGTCGTGTGGAAAATGCAGCGTTCTGCAGGCGATGACAGCAGATAGTCGTCGTCCCCCCCGCGCCCTCCTCCTAGCGGGCTGGAATGGCTGGTTATTATTGTGCAGTAGTCATTTCCAGGGAGTCATAGAAAAGTGCTGATGCAGGCTCCGCTGGCAGGCAAAGGGAGAGAGAAAGGCTACAGTGAATTAACCCATGTTGACTGCCATACCATCTTACACTCTCTCCCTCCCTCCCGCCCCCTCTTTCCCTCTCTCTCTCTCTTTCTCCCTCTCTCTCTCCCCCTTTGCATACACTGCCAAGTAATAAAGCAATATGTAAAGACCCTCAATAAATTAGATGTGCATTTGAAAAACTTGGGCCACAAACCATTAACATGAACCAGTTCAATACTGTGTGCGCACTAGGTTGGGTGAGTAACGTCTTATGCAAGTTTCCAAAAATAAGGCCCTGTATTGGCATTGTTATCATCCTATTAGGGTTTTGTACAGTAAATAGGATTATTAAAAGCATAAATCAGAGAGAGAGAGAGAGAGAGACAGAGAGAGACAGAGAGAGAAAGGGAGAGAGGGAAAGAGAGAGAGAGAGAGAGAGTGAGTGTGTGGGGGCGGTGAAGCAAGCGAGGGTAGAGCCTAGACTTAGTAATTGGCACATCTTTCCCTTGCAGTTGTATATCAGTGCACCAAACAGAGCTGGCTTTCCATAACATCAGCTACCTGTTCCTGTTCTCTGAAAGAGAAAGAGAAAGAGAGAGAGAGGGGGGAAAGAGATAGATAGAGAGAGATGGAGAGAAAGTGGAGGAGGAGGAGGAGGAGGAGGAGGAGGGGGGTAAAGCTCAGAATCAACCAGCATTTCCTCCTCGTAATTAGACACGAGTGCCACGCCACGCTGAGTCTACTTGCATCCTGTGTGGGGCTGAATATACCTCCCTTCTTCTTCTCCTCACTTTGCCATTTGGCCTGATTGCAGAGAGGGTGTGGGTTACCGTCAGCCTAACCCACCGTGTAGCCTACAAGATGAGGATCAATAGGCAAGGGGGAGTTCGGTAGGCATACACTACTACAGTATGCTAGGTAGTGAATGGCTAATACATTATATACAAGTATACACACACAGTACTAGCAACGGCATGTCAATATCAATGCCCTGCTGGCGTGAGGAGTTGCACATAACTCTCATATCCGGACACAAACACTTAATAAGACACACACGCACAAGCACACGCGCGCGCGCGCACACACACACACACACACACAGAAATACATAGACATACAAAGAAATGATTGCTCTCTGGGGAGTGTTAGGGTTAATGCAACATAGCCCAGCACTCTGGACACTCTCTGATTCACATTACAGGCTGGTGGACTGGGGGTGAGTTAGAGGTTGCGAATAAGAGGATTTGCTCTCCGGCTGGAAAGCTGTTCTTTTCAGAAAGAGAGAGAGCGAGAGAGAGAGAGAGAGAGAGAAGAGGGGAATGACATGCTCAGATTTCTCAAAGAAGTGAAGGCCGAGGCGAGGCAGCAGGCTGGAGGAATATTAAGAGCACCCCGGACGAGCCCCCAACTACGGAGGGAGAGAGAGAGGTAGTCTGAGGTTGTCTGGCCGTGATTGGGAAGAGGAGGAGGAGGAGGAGGAGGAGGAAGATAAATCTTGGACTGAAGTCGCTGGCAAGAAGTGGCGTTTTAATGCAGTTCATGTATCGGTGCGAAATGCACAGAGCACTTAATTTTAAAACTGCTGCTCTGCAGGTGGTAGCTGCTCTCATGGTTTCTGGATTGTGTGTGTAATGTATGACTGTGTGTGTGTGTGTGTGTGTGTGTGTGTGTGTGTGTGTGGGGCAGAGTGAGGCGTAGAGCAGCTGAGATCAGTGCCTGAGAGCAGAGACAGTTTGCGTAACAATCTAGTCTGCTGTGGAGAAAACCCCAGCAGGAATGTTATTTTAACAGCTACAGAGGGAAAGAGAGAGATGGACAGAGAGCGAGAGAGAGAAGGAGAGAGAGGGAGAAAATACAACAGTTAAAAAAAAAAAGCCAGAGCACAAGTTTAATTATCCATGCCATTTTAAGGAGTGAATGGTGTTTGGTTACTCAGAGAGAGAGCCCGGAGTCTGCCCAAGTGATGTAAACAGTCCTGTCCTCAAAAGCAGTGCACAGCAGAGGGAAGTGGAGCGATCAGCGCTAGCTTTCTGGACGCTACGTGATTAGCATAAGTGAAGAAAACAGTCCCTCCCCTCCCCTCTGCCTCCTACTCTGCCTTGACAAGGTAAGCAAGGTAAGAATATCCTTCCAACAGTCAGATATTCTTGTACTCCCTTTGGGGGAGAGAGATAGATACTCAGGAGATGGACAAGAGTGCTTTGATTTTCACATTCAAAAGGCTTTGAAATTGCCTTAACACTTTCAAATTTGTGGCTGTGTGCCTTAGCTTCTCTCTAGCTTTCTGTTTGAACTCTCATACATTTGTCCATGTCCAAAGAATATTGTATCTCAGCTGGATTTTAGAGTATTAAGGTATTAAAATGGTAATGATATTTTATGTAGGTTGTGGCGCATTTGAACATTAGCATGCATTGCATTCAGCATGAAACACCAATAGGTCCATCAGGAAAAATCCGTTATCGCTGTAAATTAGGAAAGATGAATTTACCACTCCTTGGAAAAGATCATTCCTTTCCCCTTGCGTCAGTTGCAGCTCAACATACATTAGCAATTTTATTGGCAAAAATGATATTTGCAAAGTTCGTCCAATTTTCATTAGCCAGCCAGGCTGTATCCTTTGGCAAAACGTAATGCCATGAACGTCAATAGTAATATCAACAAAGGTTTAAAGTTCAGCCATTTCCCGTTGACACTATTGCTGTAAGCTGTCTCATTGAGAGGGGAAGAGATGGCATTGACAGCTACTGAGAATACATGTACCATGTAGTACTTGAGATCTAGAATGAAAATCTGCCTTTAGAGGTGAAATGCCTTGACAACCCAATAAAAAAAACCATGCAGTGTGGAGCAGGTAATAAAAAAATCCCCATGTGCTTTAGTGCCTTGGGCTATGAATGGGCCCAGCTTGGTACACATCACAATATAATTACCCTACATGTGTGCCGAGTGACAAAAGCTGGGTGACCTGTCGGCCCAAGGATTCATGCTGTGGAGAGTAGAGTGGAGCTGTGGAGCTCATTCAAAAATGTCCTCTTAATGAACTTCCGCTTCTCTCTCTCTCTCTTTCTCTCTCTCTCTCTCTCCTCTTTCTCACGTATCGTAGCAACGCATTAAGTCAGTCATGCCAGGCGGCTTGTGTAGAGTGCAGGTGAAAGAGCCATTCATTCTGTCATCTCCACTGTAATACACTGTTGTTGTGTCAAACCCAACACACACACACACACACACACACACACACACACACACACAGAGAGACACACACACACACACACACACACACATACACACACATAGAGACACACACACACACACACACACACACACACACACACACACACACACACACACACACACACACACACACACAGACACACACACACACCCCACCACACACACACCCCCCACACACACACACACCCCACCACACACACACACACCCTTCCGTCACGTGCACTCAAGATCAAGACGGTGAGCAGGAGTTTGACATCAGGCCGGTTCATTTGAGCGGAACAGACAGGAGTAGTAATTGTTGGCACTCTTAAGTGGCGTGTTGGTGCATTAGCATTTCATTGCTCAGCGTATGAACTTAGTCATGTGTTGAATGTATGTGGATGTGGCCATGCATAGCATGAGTACATGGGATGGTGGTGGTGGTGGGGGGGGGGCAGGGTGGAGTTGTGGGGTGTGGGGGTAGCGGAGACCGGTGCTGGGCGCAAGCCCGTGGGCACGGGAGCGGCCGTCTGGGCGCGGGTGCGGGTGCGGGCGAGAAGGCTTGCGTAACACCTCCTTATCAGCATGGCTGCAGGAAGCAACACATCGCACCGGCGCTGGAGGTGACCTTTTTTGTAGCACCAAAAAAAAAAAAAAAAAAAAAAGAAAACCAAAGCCCCCTCCAGAGGGCCTCCCGATCCGGAGGAAAAAAAATACCCAACAAAACAAAAAAAAAAAGAGGTAGTGAGCAGGGAATCAAACAAAAGAGCAAACACAACAAGGCAAGGGCACACAGGCAGAACCACGCCGGACACGCTTCAAAAGATGAAAAGTCAAACTCTTTTGTTTGCTTTTCCTCACAACTGTGGAGAGGTTTTGGGGGAAATGAGCATCACGTCTCCCGATCTTCAGCTAGTAAAGGGCAGCGCCTATGGATTAGGAGGGTCTATATTCACCCCCCTGCCCGCGCCCCAATAATGTTTGGGAGGCGTCTCGCTGCGCTGATAACCCAGTTCACCGGCAGTAGTGAGCACGCTGGTTTCTGGCCGGCCGGCCGGCCGGCTGGCTGTCGGGGCTGTCTGTGGTCAGCAGATTAGCCGCCGTCAGGAGTGCCACGCACCGTCAGCACCGAGGGCCTGGGCCAGAGCCGCTGCTTTATCGCGGCCGGCACAGAAGGGCCTTTCATCCCCCAAACAAAAACACCCGGACAGACGCCCCCCTCGTCTCCCCCGTCTCCTCAGCATCCTTCGCCGAGGATTGTGTTGACAGTAACCATAGCAACAACATTCTGAGTAAAGGAAGGGTGGGGGGGGGGGGGTGTATGTGGTGGTGTCTTTTGTGTGTGTGTGTGTGTGTGTGTGTGTGTGCGCGCGCGTGTGTGTGTGTCGGCTGATTTCAAGCGAGGCCTTCAACTAGTGACTTCAAGTTAATCTCAAAAAACAGATCAAGCTGGAATGGAGTTTTGGAGTGCCATTCCCCCTGTTGTCCATTCTTTCTTTCAGAGCCACTTTTTTATTTGTTTTTCACAGTTTAATAGGGAGAACGAAATTGGAGCGGGAGCCGGTAACAGCCTGCCGAGTCATTAGGGTGGTATCTCAAAAAGGCAGGGAATTGGCGGGGGGGGGTGGAGGAGGGTTTGCGGAGGGGTAAGCAGGAAGTGTTCCACCAAAGGCCCCTCAGATAGGAAGGCGCCTGGTGTCTGTTAGGGTGCTTAATTAAAGGGATCTGTTTAGAGTGCCACACATCTGATTGAATTAGAGGCCCTTGTCCTGACAGGGGCTATCCAGCAGCTACAGCTGCTGCTGCAACCGGGCATCGGCGAGTCGCCCCGCTGTGCCGTTAACCCAGATCCTCCGACGCTGTCTCTGGGCCACGGGGAGAGTGTGGCGGTCAGTGGGGCAGGAGCGGAGGGGCGGGCACGGGCGCGGTGGGGGAGGAGGGGGGTGAAGGTAACGCGCTGGCATTACCGGCGGATAGTGTCACGTGGTCGCAAAACAGCACCGCCGTTCGGTGGGCAGGACACAAGTAGCCAGTGCTTTGTTAGGCCTTGGATGGACAAAAGGAGACCCTGGTGAGGGAAAAAGTGACTGCTGTGCTGATGCTGTGGGTCGGGGAGAGGACGAGGACGTTTCCTTGTCTGTTGTGTAGTCTGTAGAAATATTGGGTTTGTTATTGTTGACAAAAGAGGTCAAAGATACATGGTTGAAGTCTGTAGTAATAGTATCTATTAATGTTGTATGTACTGTAAATGTGTGTGTGTGTGTGTGTGTGTGTGTGTGTGTGTGTGTGTGTGTGTGTGTGTGTGTGTGTGTGTGTGTGTGTGTGTGTGTGTGTGTGTGTGTGTGTGTGTGTGTGTGTGTGTGTGTGTGTGTGAGTGTGTGTGTGTGTGTGTATAGTATATGTATACTATGTATGGTGGAGGCATGTGGGAATATGGCGTTTAAATGTGCAGACTGTGGTTTCACAAGGTACTACAGAAACAACACATGAGATTATGTTTTAAATCCATGCAGGTCTTCCTGTGCAGTGAGCCAGTGACTCTCCTGTTGGTCAGAAAGTAACGAGATTAGATCACATTAGTCAACCGATAGGATTAGTTTATTACAGGCCGACACTTACAATGATGACTTCATGACTCTGTCTGCCTGCCTGCCTGCCTGCTATTCTCTCTCTCTCTCTCTCTCTCTCTCTCTGGCATTGGCATTGCTCCCCTCCCTTACTGCCCATACCCCGCTCCCCACACACACACACACACACACACACACACACACACACACACACATACACACACACACACACACACACACACACACACACACACACACACACACACACACACACACACACACTCTCTCTCTCTCTCTCTCTCTATCTCCCTCTCTCACCCTATTCTCTCACTCTGAAGATCATGGGGGTAGGAATCCATTTCTTGCACAGTTGAATTGAAAAATAATCACAAGTTGAACTGTCACGCTTTGCTGGGATATGATGATCTGCGGAGATTCGGTCGCCGAGGCCGAGGCGGAGACAGAGTCAGGGGTATGACGCTCCGCTTTTTGTTAATATATATATAAAAGAAACAATTAGCGCAGATGAGGGAGCCCTGGTGGAGTAATTAAAAGGAGCTATGCCTGCCTGCCCTCCGTGCCAGCCAGCACATCTCATCATTCTCATCATCTCCAAGACACACACACACACACACACACACACACACACACATACACTCGCGAGCGCAAATGTGCGGCAGTGTGTCCACACACCACCCCGAGTCAGCACTTTCCAGTAAATGAAAGTGAGTTTGTATAGTTTATGTAACGCTGGTTTTATTATGGCATTACTTCCTGCGCTCGACAAGCTAAGAGTGCTTATTGGCTGACCCCTGCTTGCCTGACTAACCTGGTAAATGCATACTTGTGCAGTAACAGCATTGATAGATAACTGGCAGTCGGTGGTGCTTTCGTACCTGTTGCAGGGAAATATGGACAGCGGTATTTTTGCCATCAGATATTTTTTTTTATGTTTGTTTTGCAAAAATGAGGCGGTTGCATATTGGCTGCTTAGTGTTTATTCAGTGGAGATTTCTCTTTTTCTTTATTTTTAACATCATAGTGTCATTTACCAGTGAAAACACAGTGTTTGTCAGTGCTAGTATGCAATTGCACTGCAACTCTTGAAATGCTGGCATGGAAGAACTTGAATTTACCCTACCATATGCCCAAGAGATACAACATCAAACAACACTACTGTCCCTCCGAGAAGAATGAAGCTCGCTGTGTGTGTTTTTCATCATCTGTTTCTTTTCTAACGCGAGGATGTTTATAGTGAGCATCTTAAGGTTGAATTGTTGTTTTGCCGTGTTCCCGATCTCCTCCTCCCCCCTTGCTGTGGAGTGTGTGTGTGTGTGTGTGTGTGTGAGAGTGTGTGTGTGTGAGTATGTGTGGGTGAGAAAATGATTGTCAAGGATTTTCTCTCTTCAGTCTCGAACAATAGAGACAGCTCAGATCCGTAGACATTACAGAAGAAAGAGTGTTAGTCTCTCAGTGATAGTCCTACATGTTGACAAAACGATCGTGCCGAATGCATTCTCATGTTACTGACAGTACGTGTACGACTGCAAGTGATGAAGCACACATCATGTAGTATTATATCTTTTATTATTAAGTATTATTTTAAGTATTAGCTAAAACAAAAAAACATAATTCATAAGACATAAGTACAAAATAAATACTATAAACAAAAAAATGAGGAAAATAAGCAAGCCTAGAGTACTGTATCTGGAAGGTATGGATTTACTAACTTCTTCTGTCTGATCTATTTGAGTCACAAGTACACAAGGCAGAACAGTGCAGCCCCATGGTGGTAGTGAGAACACACTGTGCATATGAGCCGACGTGATTAGTATGATGAAGGTCAAGATGTCTGCCACAGGAATGTGTGTGGGTGAAGCTGAGAACTTCAGGTGGAGGTGGTGGTGTTTTTTTTGTGTGTTTTGAACAAAAGAAAAGAAAAACAAAAGGGTTAGTGAAGGCAAAGAAGGGAAAAAATAGCACTGGAATATAACTGGAATGTTGCCAGCGCCGAGGTGAAGTCAGACTGCCTCAGCGTTCCGTGGAGGGCGTGTCCTGCTCCAAGTCAAGCCCCTCTGGTACCCCTCTCCACTCATTTGCATGTTCTTCCAGGCCGGTCTCCCACAATGCCCTGCTGTTTATGCATTATTGAGATTTGGAGCGCTGCCCTTAAAGAGAGGGCGGTCGGGTGTGTGTGTGTGTGTGTGTGTGTGTGTGTGTGTGTGTGAGGGGGGGGGGGGGATTGAAAAAGGAGACCAGCCGAGCTCTCTGTATGCAACAGGGATAACTTCAAAGTCCCTCTTAAAAAATTGATCAGTTGTGGTTGTTCTGTACCTCAAGTACATATCTGTCTGGGTGTGTTTCGCTGGCCTACCCTCGCACCAGAATGATTTGTGATTATGCACAGAATATGGTAATGCAGTCTGGAAATTACCCCGACAACTTTTGGTAAAGGTGAAGAGAATCATTCACCACCAGAGATAGTAGGAAAACAGAAGTGATGAAATTGGAAAAGAAACAGGCTGAGCAAGAGAGAGAGAGAAGGAGACAGAGAGAGAGAGAGAGAGAGAGAGAGAAAAAAAAACTCTGCCACCGAAACAAAACAAAGAAATAAATAAGCATGCTGTCCCCAATCTTCTCCCAAAGTGCAAGGGCAGCACATAGCGTCGTTCCTCCCCAGTACAGTGCTCATTTAACCACCGGCTACAGTCCCCTAAAGCGGAACAAAACCTCACTCCAACGGCCTTTGAGGTCATATCGCCCTCCTCAATGCCTCTCTCCCTCCTCCCTCTCTCCACCCCCCCCCCTCCCTTCTCCCTCCATCCCTCCATCCATCCCTCCATCCCTCCCTCCCTCCCTCCCTCGCCTCGCCTTGCCTTCTTCTCCACCCAAAAAAGAAAAAAGTGCTGATCCTGTCCTAATGTCCTCAGTCTCAAAGCACTTCGCTTAAAGCCGGAGAGGAGAGAAGAGGAGAGTGGCGAGAGAGACACACTTGCAGAGCGACTCGCCTGCAGTTGTCAGATGTTTTATTAGCGGAGCAGCACAAGGAGCTCTGGGGTGTCATTCGGGGAGGGGGGGGGTGCGAGATTTGAGTCTGCCGCACCCGCGGTCGTTTAGTTCATTGTCGTAACTCCCCGTCGCACCATGAATCACGCCACGCGGCGGGTTTTTATGTGGCGGTGGTGGTGCTGGTGTCGTTATGGGCGGAGGCGGTAGCACCACCACCACCACCACCGCCGCCGCCGCCGCCACCGCTCCACTCCTCCCCTGTTTGAGTGACAGGTCTTGGGAGGGATGGCAGTTGCATGTGATTAGCCCCATGTCATTCTCTCCGACGCGACCTTCGACCCTCCCAGAGTAAGGTCACTGAGGACAGGGACGCTGAAACTCCTCCCTGCGTGGTCATAAAGAGAGACGGCGACTTCTCCTCGGTGCAATATTAGCACCCAGCTAAAGAATATCCTGAATTGTTCTCTGCCACAAAAATATACTTTGTAGGAGTATTGATGACTTTTGTTTAAATATCTACCCGTTTAACACAGACTTTTGTTCTCTCTTCTTGCGCGTGTGTTCTGTCATCATTTAAAATAAGGAAAAATGAATTTCCTTTCCTTTTAAGCACTTCCAGGAATGCTTTGTAGCTTCAGGTTATCTTGTAATATCACTTCACTATTTTTAACAGTGAGATGTTAAAGTGTATAAGAAAATCACAGCGCCGTTTAAACACCTCAACTGACTTAAAAGTGAATATTAACAGGTTTTTATGTTTTTGTTTTCAAAAAAGGGATAAAGATCACCTTTTTTTACTCCGCGGTTTGAAGAACTAGGCCAGTGTTGACTCTGGATGGCCCTAGAAGGGGGGCCGCTGTAGGCGCAGTGAGACCAGAGTAGGCCTGGATTGGCGTGAGGGAGGCACAGGGGACGCTGGCCTTGTTTGCCAGGTGGCCCGCCGGGAGTTGTCCTGGTTTACTAAACGCTCCTTCTCGCGCTCCGCCTCAGCGAAGGAGAGAGGTGCGGCACGACACTGTGGGAATGGCACCGAGCGCGTGCGGCGGGAAGACTACATGGATGCTCCCGTCCCGTGTGACAATAACCCGGGAAGAACGCTCCCGTCCGATTTCGTTTTCGTTTTTGGTCCCAGGGCCTCGCTCCGAGGGGATGTCCATCATTGGCTTGTGGAGACTGACCACATGGCCGGATTGTTGGGCTGTTGCGTCACAAGTGAGAGGAATGGAAAAGTACAGATGCATACAGGGTTTCCCCTGAGGGGCGCCTCCTTCGCCCCACTGGCTTCCATTTCGATTTGCTCTCTGACGAAAACAAGTTACCCGGGACGAATAAAAACATAGAAGACAAACGTAGAATTGTTCAGAGTTCTTACCACAGAAGGTGCCCACTTCAGTGTCATCAATTATTGCGATTTATTTATTTATTTATTTATTCATTAATTTAGTACATTTTATTGATTTAACACCCGGGGAATGTGCAACATGTACATTTCTGTAGAATAGCAAGATAAACGTACAGTATTAGTGTTAGTGCTGAAGCTAACATTTTGGTAATGTTTGTGCCATAAACTATTTTAGAAAAGTCCCCCCCCACGGCTTTAGTCTTTCCTTAAGAGTGTGCGACCGAGGTGAGAGAGCGATTCTGATATTTTCGGGGGATTGACAGTGGCAGCATGCGTTGGCGGGGGGGGGGGGGGGGGATCAGGTCGACGCTAATCTGCGATGAGCTGACAGGGCGGATACCTCTGTTTTCCCATCTAATCCTGGCATCCCTCGGAAATCTGATCTTCCTCACCCATCTCTCCCCCATGGCTCAAGGCATCGCAGCTTTAACGCCGATAATGCCTTTGCTAGTCATGCGCCAAACAATATAATCTTATATTAAGAATTATAAGAAAGACAACGCGTCTTAAACAAAAATCGCTGTTGACTTTAACATCGCTGACCAGATAGAGATGGCCTGATGGAAGCAGCGATACATTCTGGGTGGTTGGGGGGTGTGGGGGTGGGGGGGGCTTCATTTTCACTTCATTTGAGTTTTTCAATCCCTTTCGTCTCTCATATGTGCTTTCGTAATCACCGATTATTTTGGGCCGAGCCGTGATAAGGTGTCAAACAATTATCACTATCTGCAACACATTCCGAGTATCTTTCCAGGGCATCTGCGAACAGCTGTTTGAAGACCTGGCGTGTGAGTCGTCGGGGAAAAAAAGGGGGGGGGGGGACTTAATGACAGATTCGCTTGCGGCATGTTTGCGTTGCTCCGACAGAAGAGCAAGGCCCTCTGCGAGCTGAGATCCTTGTGGAGCTAGCAGCTTAAATGACAATGAAAAGCTAACCGCGGCCAAAGACAACCCAAAATATTTGACTGTCGCGGTGTTACAGATAACAGGCAGTAGACTGTGACACACACACACACACACACACACAGCCATTGCGAGGGCTTTGTCCTTCTTTGAAGTGAGTTTTATATGTTAGAAGCCAGAGAGCCTGTAGGAAGGTGAAGGCAAGACCCCCACCCAGCAGCAGCCAATAGTAGGCTGTCCTTCATTTCATAATGAACATCAAAACATCAAAGTTTCAGATCCCCTTTTTTTGCCTATGAGTGGAAAGAGCCAAGCTTTTGAAGCCTAGGAAAGAAATGCAGATCGCTGCATAAAAAAAAGGGGCCAACTAAGTACCTGGTTTCGGGTACAGCAGCCATTTTGTGTGGACATGGAGACACGGTGTTTGGCGACTGTGATTGCCTCTAAGGAGGGTGGGGCAATGAGGCAGAAGAGAGACTAACAATGACAAAGTGGAGGAGGGATAGAGCACACTCGTTAGGTGGCTGGCGTATGCAGAAAGAAGAAAAGAGGCAAGGGTCTTGGAAGAGTGGAGAGAGAGAGAGAGAGAGAGAGAGAGAGAGGAGATATATCTTCACATTGTATTCAGAGAAAACTGCAAAGGCAATGAGGTAAAAACAATCAGCCACCAGAGAAAAGGAAAAGCTAAATGAATCTTTTTTTAGGGAGAGAATAGCGATGCCATTTTCATCCCTGGTTAAATAGCGTCGTTCGAAATTGTAATTGCAAAGTTATTTCGAAACAACGGACAAAAGCCGCCAAACGGAGAAGTACTTATGCACCACTGCATACTTTTGTGTTTGTGCCGACCTATAAAGGCTTGTTACAGAGGGAGGTCTTTGAGATATTCACAGAAAATGCATTTTTGGAATAACTCCAACAGGGACAGCCTGACCTCAAAAAGCATTTACCAGCATGTTTGCAGAAGCAGGCGTGATTTACAATCAGGAAGTACAAATATGCTGTAATGACAGTTGTGGGGTACAGGGTGTATATTTGGCTTAAATCTGACAACAGTAATTACATAGCTACCTGATCTGAGAGTTTCATAATAATCCCAATGCCTTGTGAAGGTTACGGTATTGTTGAAAGGGCTGATGTTTTGAGGCCAGTGGTAGTAGGCAAGCTTTATCTAGGCCCAGTACTCCAATCCACCACCACCATATCAACAAGTTGTTCCCAAATGTGTGTTCTCATCTCTGAAGTGCCTAAATCACCGCTGGTGGAGTTTGAGAGGGTACAAAACTAATCTCATAGAGACTAGAGAGAAAAATGAGGGACCGCTTCACCATTCTCGTTGGCCTAAACATTAGGTCATAATTCTCTAAGCTGTCTTGTCAAGTTATTAAATGAATCCAGTGCATAGTGATTGCTTTATCTCTCTCTCTCCCTCCCTCTCTCTCTCTCTTTCTTTTTCTTTCTCTCTCTCTCTTTCTCTCTCTCTCGCTCTTCTTGGTCTCCCACAGTGAGTCACTCATCTGAAAATACACCCATTCCTGCACTTCTATTCATATGCCACTTCTGGGTTATGATGACCTGTGAGTCACAGAACCAGGGAAGAGGCAGAGAAAACACATACTCTCTCTCTCACACACACACACACACACACACACACACAGTTTAAGGACTGTTTATGAAAGCAACCTTTTACAATCCAGCCAAGGCAAGATATGGACAAAGCCACTCAGCATGAGAGGGCAGTAGGGGGGTAGATGGATATTTGGGTGTGTGTGATTTAAGATATCTGTCGGCCTGTCTTAAATTCTTTGAAACTTTTAAGAACAGCAGCCGCTATGCTGTACGCCTGTCACGCCATAGCCTTCAGCCTTCAGCCGTGGGGACCATCTCTGTAGCAACCAATGGACAAAAGCATTGTTCAAAAGGCCTGTATAGTTGAATTGCTTTTTGAGCAAGTGGGTCCCGTAGGCAGGGAGGGCGAGACAGTCTTCATATGAAACCCACAGAAACGTTGTGTACTTTAAAGTCACCAAGCCTTTCATCCACAGACAAAACTAGAAGAGTGTGTGTGTATTATGTGTGTGACGTGTGTGTGTGTGTGTGTGTGTGTGTGTGTGTACACTGGACAATGAGGGCAAAGCGCTACTCTGGCATATCTTTTCGGGAATATAAAAGGCTAGCCGAAGAGTCGCGCTCTTATTTTGCTCTCTCTCTCTCTCTCTCTCTCTGTAGTCCTCTCTGGCTGTTGTTCTGTCTCCCTCGCCTCCTCCTCTCGTCTGTAGCGTAGCAGCCAGAAGATGGCATGGTTCGTATGCAGTCTCTTCTCTAAACTGGAGATCAGGCGGCGGCGCTATAAATAGACCCACTGTGGTTTAAACACAGTGCCCGGGAAAGAGGGAGAGAGAGAGAGAGAAAGATGGAGAGGGAGAGAGAGCGAGAGAGAGAGAGAGAGAGAGGGAGGGAGGGAGGGAGAAGGAAACTGAGAGAGAGAGAATAAAATGTGAACAAGAGGTAAAGTGACTGCCTGTAAATAAACCACCGTCTGCCAAGAATGGGTTTCAGCTCACAGGTGCACACACACACACACACACACACACACACACACACACACACGATGCCACAGACATGACAAAGGAAGATTCATGCAAACACACACACACACACACACACACACACCGTCATGACACACTCTTGGGCTGACACAGTCGCACACTAGCAGCCCCAGACGTTTGGGTGGCAGCATTACTGAAGGCTGCGCGTTGCTGGCACTGTGTGGTCTGGCGCATATGGGCTGCCACGTGAGACAGTGGGACACAGTGTGTGACACAGTGCTCACAGCAGCAGTATGTCAGACTCGGTCAGGACACACACACACACACACACACACACACACACACACACACACACACACACACACACACACACACACACACACACACACAAGGCATAATTCTCCTTACCCAGGCAAAGCCTTGTGATTTCTTTTTATTTTGGTTACAGATTTTGACTAGCCTAGGAGGGGCTGTCAGAGACAGTTTTAGGTGAGGGATTTTTTTTTGTAAGTTATTATGGGTGGGTGTATATCGTGGTGTGTCAGAGCACGTCACACCGGGTGAACGCAGGATGTGTTGAAGAAGGTGGACTGATGTGACATAGCAGGAGAAGGGAGGAAGAGAGAGAGGGGGGTGAGAGAGAGAGAGAGAGAGGGAGTGAGAGAGGAGTGAGTGAACAGAGGATAGAGAAATAGAGAAGGACAGAAGGATTCTTAGAAGAAAAAAAAGAGCCACGTAGGGCCTCTTCCATTAGAGGAGGAGCAGCTGAAAGATCAGAAAGTTTTTCACCCTGGTCTGCCCCGGAGGTACATCAAAACACCGCATCATTTGAACCAATGTACCCGAGAACAAGCGAGTAAAAAAAAGGACAAAAATGAGAAAATGTTACCTCTCTGAGAGAACATCGCTTATAGCTCGCCGAAACCTCCCGAGGCAATCGAACAGCGTGACGAGCAAAATGAAGAGAGAAATGTAAGGTGAAATATCAGAAGTTCT
>NC_085010.1:24798034-24803034 GCF_963854185.1 Sardina pilchardus
ACACACACACACACACATACACACACACACACACACACACACACACACACACACACACACACAAGCATGTGTGTGTTGGCGCTCGGTGTGAGACTCGGGTTTCAGAAGTCATTTGCGATAAGTGCATCATAGCAGCCTCTGGGGCTGCTTGTCATGCGGGAGCACGACCAAGAGTGGTGGGAAAAGAAAACGACTGCTTAGAGTTTTGTTTCACCTTGTTTACTTAGTATTTGTGCTTGGTTTGTTGATGTGTGTGTGTGTGTGTGTGTGTGTGTGAGAGTGTGTGTGTGTGTGTGAGTGTGTGTGTGTGTGAGAGAGAGAGAGACAGAGTTTGATATATGAGCGAGTGTGTGTGTGTGTGTGTGTGTTTGTGTGTTTGTGTGTCTGTGTGTGTGTGAGTTTTGATGTAGGAGCGAGTGAACGATCTGTCCAAACTGGCTGCATTGAGGTCAGAAAAAAGGAAAGCCCTCTCCAATGCATTTGAGCCACTCTGACTCAGTACTGCTGACGTGGAAATGTATTTCTGGCCGTCTGGAAATGATTGTGTGGATTATAAGGCATCAAATGAGCCATTGAATGCTCCCAGGAAGTGTAGAACTCTCGACGGAGAGCCGCACTGTTAATAAAGAACAGAGAAATCACTTAATTATGGACTTGCAGGCAAATGCACAAACAAATCTTTAAAAAAAAATAAACTAAAAAAAACATTCTCTCTGCGTTGCCATCTCTCGGAAATTAAAATATGGCCATAATGTTTGAAGGATAAAAAAAAAACTAACAAAAAACCCCCCGCAATTGCGTTTCTCTGAGTGCTGACTTCTATCTTCCTCCGAGGCTGACATTTAACGACTGTAAATGCATTCAAATTAATTTCCCATTACTGCTTGCCTTATCGTAGGTGGCAGCAACGTAAACAAAGATGGACGCCAGTGCAAGGAAAGCAATTAAAAAAGAAATGCGCTTTTGGACAGAAGAGCCAGATAAAGGCGCGCAGGCCGTTACTGTGGTGACAGCTACTTGTTGTTGCCGTTGTTGTTGTTGTTGTTGTTGTTGTTGTTATTGTTATGGCTCTGGACAACCCCATGATTGCAGTTACTGTAAACAGCTGAATTAACCTCCGATGCTAAACCCACATACTGCAGTGTCACCCAAACGTATAACGCTAGCTGCTCATCCTTAAGGCTTTACATTGAACACATACTTTCTATTAACTTCTCTGTTTGTGTAGGTCTGTTTATGTGTGTGTGTGTGTGTGTGTGTGTGTGTGTGTGTGTGTGTGTGTGCGTGTTTGTCTGTCATCAGCTATGGAAGACTTTGAAACACGCAGGCTTTAACAAGGACAGGCCTTATCACAGATTCTGAAAGATCCAGTGGAGATGATGGAGGAACGCAACATATTCTGTGTATAGGACCAGTGCAATGTCCACAGTGTGAAGTCTTAGTTATTAATGAATGAAGGAATGAATGAAGGAAGGAAGGAAACCTTTTTATCAGTAACTGTGGCTCTGGCCAGCTGGAGAGCTCATCTGAAGATGTAACTCATGAAAAGCATGAATAATACATTTGGGATTTTCTTTCGCAAAAAAAAAAAAAACCTAAATGTTTTACCATTTTTATTCTGCACCGTTTTTCATTGCTTCGTTCCAAATCCAAATCCAAACATGTAACAGGACTTATCTGTTGTGTCCAAGGGGATGCAGATAAAAGCCAGCCATATCAAATCAATAACTTATCACCCCCCCGCCCCCCCTCCCTCTCCTCACTGCTTTACAGTAATAGTGAGAAGGAATCCAAGGTGCCTTTGACTTGGTGAAGTACTCCCAGGCTTGTGCTGCTTTGCTGCAAGGCCACAAAATGGCTGACTGGCTTTGTCCTGCCCACCAACCCCCCCCCCCCCCCTCAGTTCTCTCCAGGGCATTGTTTTGACTCTACCTTTTTTCCCCGCTACCTCCCCCTCTAATGAAATGTGCCATATAATTTTAATTGGGCGTCGTTACTGCAGTGCAACCTGGAGGTATAGCTTATGGGAGCTGACCGCTGAGGCTAGCTCAGTGAGCGAGGAGAAGGGGGTGGGGGGGCTGAGCTGGGGTGATGGGGGTGTGTACGGAGCGTGCAGGGGGGCTGGGGTTTTGTGGGGCAGCCTCATATTCGTCCAATCACGTCCAAATAAAAGTTGAAAACATTCATCATCTTGGATGCTCTCGCAGCACTATGGTGTGTGTGAGAGTGTGTGCGTGTGCGTGTGCGTGTGTGCGTGTGTGTGTGTGTGTGTGTGTCTGTTGCCAAGGCAGTGCTCACCTTTTTGCATTTGTCACCTTGACAGAGGTGAGAGGGCGGGTCCCTGCTAACTCTATGGTAATGGTGTGCACCTCCCAGCGGCCATGTGATGCAGCATAGGAAGAGGAAGCTAAGGGAGGGCTTGGGACCGGAGAGATCTTCCACTAGATCTGTGGCGCTCTGGATGGAGAGAGAGAGAATTAGTAGTAGTGTAGTGGTAGGTAGTGATGAAGAAGTTTTGCTTAAACATCATAAATATTCATAAACAGTTGTAACATAGTCATAGTGCCTCAGAAGGATTGACAATCCATATACAGTAATTTCCCGCATATAAGCCGCATTGTGTATAGGCTAAGCCGCAGGAAAGTGTTTTATGCAAGTTTAAAGAAACAAAACCATATTAACTGGCCCCCTGTATTAACCTCATAGCTGAAGAAATTTTGCAAAATCAATGTACGGTATAAGCCGCGGCTAATAGTCGGGAAATGACCTAGAAACTAGTCGTTTCTAGATAGGAATGAATGCACTCATACAGTAAATCACTACGACGTTATACACGTCTCACACATCGCAGCTCAAAGTATTAGAATATCGCTTCTCTTACCTTTTTACTTTTCGATAATGGCACGGGTCAAATGGTGTTTATTCACCAAATGCTCTTTATGAAGTCCTGTGTGACTCCATACAAGCTTTCATGCTAATCGTTGTGTAGGGCTAATGCTACAACATCGTTACGTTCCATCATTACTGTGTCTAAATAGTGATATACACTTATGTCAGTCACTTCAACGTATACTCAATGAAAACTTCAAAACATTTAGAAATGTGTTTTTTTGTACGGCTTTATGGATACAGGATTTAAGTGAAGCGTTGTTGAGAACAGTCTAACAAGCATGTATGCCAGTCAGGCTGCTGTTGCCGGCGGCAGCAGGCTTATATAACCTGATTAAGATGTAGCGAGAGCCCAATAGAACACAAACAAACAAAAGGAGTGCCTTTGATTCTTAGTCAGAACACACTCACGCTGGGAGTAGTTTGAGTTTTTTTTTTTTCGCTTCTGCTAAATTACCAGAGAGAGAGAGAGAGACCAGTGCCAGCAGTTCCTGGACAAGCCATCAGCATTCTGAATCAGCCCGGTTAAGGTTGAAACAGCTTCACCTCAACCAAGGTTTTCTTTTTTCTTCTGTTGATGCTGTTTCTGTATTTGGCTGATGCCATGGATTCTTTTGGCTGTGTGAGGCGGGTTTTTTATGTGTCTGTGTGTGTTCATGTATAGTTAATAATCTGCTGGGCCCTGTCAAAAGGTGTGTTTGTGCTCCACATGGGAGTCATGAGTGCCTAAGTGAGTGTGTGTGTGTGTGTGTATGTATGTGCTTTTGTGTGTGTGTGAAAATGCATGCCAGTGCAGTTGCCCCCACATTTGTGTTTATATGTGTGCACCTGTTTTGGCCTTCCTCTCGCAAGCGTGCTTGTGCGCGAGTGTGTGTGGGCATGCATGCCCATTTGTGTTTACGGTATCACTGGCAGAGGACTGCTGGGCGGGTGTGTGTGGGCACGTGCCCCCCCCCCCCCCCTCCCTGGGCACGGCCTGACGGGCTGTCCTGCAGCTGCCTGCTCTGCTCCCCGGGGACCCGGGCCTCCGGCTGCCACTGGGAGGAGGGGGGGGGGGGGGGTACCGGAGGCCGCCAGGCATTGAAAAGGACGCCTGTTTCACTCAAGAGGATGCCCAAGCTGTGAGGTCAAAAGGGCAACTGCAGAGGAGTGGGAATATTGTACAACAGAGATTGGCCAGTTATGCCAGAAAAAGAACATACAGAAGTGAGATGTAGTGCGTACTTTTTTTTAGAATGCATTTTATTGCCTCAACATCATGTAGTTATGTCCTTGATGCAATACAAGCAGAGTTGTACATATCCGGCTTCAGAAAGTAAAAGTCCTACCATGGTTCTTCCTGTGCACTTAACACAGGTAACACATCATGCTTCTGAGATGATGTCGGTCAGGGGAAAGATGTGGTTCTTAGCGGCGTCCTGAAACATGTGGTCTTAGCGGCGTTCGTATAAACAAGTGCCGCCACGCTACTCCGATTGCCCGCTCCTCATGTTGGAGAGCTGGTGTTGTACAGACCCTCCGAACTGACCTCGATGAGCTCTCTGATGCTTTTTCGATGAGACGAGAGAGTGACAGAGAGAGAGAGAGAAAGAGGGAGGGAGGGAGGGAGGTCAAGATACTGATCTCCTCAAAAAAGGGTCCACTTCAAGATGAAATCAGAGCTAGGAATCCGGGAGAGGTCAATGAAGCCAAGGGCAGACTTAGAGCTGGCAGCAGAAATGGACAACTAGCAACAACTTGCTAGTAGCAGCAAAGGAAAATGGAGAATAAACTAGCCTGGTTGCTAGAGAGAGAGGGCAGAGGAGAGTATCCAAAGATGAGTATTATACAGCCATAAAGGAAAGACAGCCATGTGGAAAATGATTTTTTTGTGCCCTCTGAACAAAGAATGCGAGTGAGGTTTGCAGGTTTGTGGCTCAAATGGCCGTCGCGGGGAACTAAGAACATGGCTAGAACGAAGCGCGTGGACACTGAGGGGGGTTGAAAGAGGCAAACCCAACATGGAATTGACTGGTGCTCTCAGCGCCACTTTCATGGGAGATAAATCAAACAGACAGTGAGATTGATTCTGAAAATGGAAATGAATGAATGGTGGCAAAAAAAAAAAAAAA
>NC_085010.1:24805534-24833034 GCF_963854185.1 Sardina pilchardus
GCCCAGTCAGGGGGCTCTCACAGTAGGCCAGACGGGCGTAGTAGTGGGCCCCTGTGATGTTACGTAATCCCACTGCGCCTCAGATCAGAGCTGAATGGAGCTGTGTTGAGGTGTGTGTGTGTATCTGTGTGTGTGTGTGTGTGTGTGTGTGTGTGTGTGTGTGTGTGTGTGTGTGTGTGGAGAGGGGGGGTAGGGTGGGTCGGCAAAAGGATGTACTGGCATGATGAAGTAACATAGACACTTCATGCAAACTGACAACAAAGCGTCAGGGTGGGAAAACGAACAGCAACGGAAAAAAAACAAAAAAACGAGGAAATGACATTGTAAAATGGCGAATAACGGTACGGGCCACAGTAAAATGGTGCAGGCTTTTTTTTTTCGTCGGGAAGGGTAATCTTTCTGACGCCGAGCAGCTCGCTTCTCACCCCCTCCGCTCCCAGTCAAACTGATTTGGAAACTATCAGTACTCTGCGTATAAATTTCCCCAGTGTGGGAGAGAAGCAATGCATACCAAATGAAGGCGGCCGTATTTATCTATGTGACTATCTCTTTTCCCCCCTCGCTCCTTGCCTTAGCTGCGCACACATATCCCTGTCTCTCCTTCTGTCAGCACAGAGGCAAATGATGGCAGACTCAGGCTCAATTTTTAACGCATGGATTCCTGGACATGCCTCTGTATATCCCAGAGATTACAATGACAAATAGACATAAATATTCTTGTAAAGATATGTGTGTATGTGTGTGTGTGTGTGTGTGTGTGTGTGTGTGTAAGGATAACGGAGTAAAAAGCAGCATACGCACATCTTCATACTGATGTCTTCCCCTTTTAAGTGAACTTGTGTGTGCTACATATATCTAAATAAAATGACGTTGGCTTAGATAGAAATGTCTTTGGTGAATGACAAATGTCAGACAATAAATGTGACAATAAACCGTTTGCTCACAGACGCATGCATAATTGACAGGTAATGATAGCAGTTTCAGCTCCACACTTAAACAGAAAGTACAAACCGAGCTGCCTGCGCGTTTCCATTTGAATAGCAGACATCACAGCAGCGACGTGTTTTTCTCTTTGTCATCAATACCGGGGACAAGTGTGCCGGGCTATTTCCATGGCATGATGAAGTCCCTCGTGCCGGCCTAGTTTGTCTCTGTCTGTGTTTTTTAAGTGATGGTAAGCGTTAGTGACTGGGGAAAAATGCTGAGAATGGGAATGGCTTTTTCAGTGGCTTTTCAAAAAAAAGAAAGAGAGAAAGAAGAAAAAACTAAACAGAAAAAAGACAAGACAAGACAAAAAAAAAGGGGGGGGGGGGGGGGGGGGGCTTCTGGGGAAAAAAAAGGTTGAGATTCATTAGGTGTCATTGTAATTTCCAAGCTGCGATTCATTATGTGGGCCCTGTTGGTCGATTGCCTTGCCTATGCTTTCTGGCAGGTTTGCCTTTCCTCTCGTGCATATTTTCTCTCTCTCTGCACATGTTATGCATAACTACTTTCAGAAAGAGAGAAAGAGAGAGAGAGAGAGAGAGAGAGAGGAGAGAGGAGAGGGGAAAAAAAGCTAATTAAAATGAACTTTGCGCTCCGTGATGGGTGGATAATTGTTGCGAGGCATTCGCCTATGTAATTGAGGCAGAATTTGTTTTCTATTACAGCACGTTGGCTTACCTTGTAAATGGGGTGGATTTGCATTTTTGGTTGCTGCACTCTGTTTACACGTGAGATGCCGGTTGCATTGTTGAGTAGGATTCCCTATTGAACCCCATTTTGGGCCACGCACCGCACCACCATTAAATGGCTCTGTGATATAATGTGCTGGTTTCCAATATTGTGCTCGTCATTTGCATAGCCACTGTGGCTGCCTAGGTAAACAAGAGCAGGTTATGCATAACCAATGCTACTCCCGAAGAGCTACATCTATTAAAGGGATAATCCGGAGTGAAATGCACTTTAGATCAATTTTTCGGACTATTGGGAGTACATACGTTGAGTTGACACCAAAATCATGTCATTCGGATGTATTTTGAGAAAGTTCGAGTTCACCGTTTTTAGCCAAAACTCGTTAGCCTGGAAGTGACCGGGGCAGGTCCTTTCGCCACTACAAAACGCTATTTTTATACCTCTTCTACTGTTCCAAACAACACTACACTTACGTGGTAGTGAGTATAGGGTCCCTAAAGCCAAACCGAAGTATCCCCACGTCTTTATGTGGTCGGATAGAGAGTCCAGAATGAATTTAATCGAGTCAGTACCTTCCGGAAATGTCGCGGCGGCAGCAGCGCAACGCTTCAAC
The DNA here is from genome assembly GCF_963854185.1 of Sardina pilchardus. Taxonomy (NCBI): domain Eukaryota; kingdom Metazoa; phylum Chordata; class Actinopteri; order Clupeiformes; family Clupeidae; genus Sardina; species Sardina pilchardus. The sequence continues at coordinate 24,807,822 of NC_085010.1, forward strand.
AACACTTTACTAACATTTCCGGAAAGGTACTGACTCGATTAAATTCATTCTGGACTCTCTATCCGACCACATAAAGACGTGGGGATACTTCGGTTTGGCTTTAGGGACCCTCTACTCACTACCACGTAAGTGTAGTGTTGTTTGGAACAGTAGAAGAGGTATACAAATAGCGTTTTGTAGTGGCGAAAGGACCTGCCCCGGTCACTTCCAGGCTAACGAGTTTTGGCTAAAAACGGTGAACTCGAACTTTCTCAAAATACATCCGAATGACATGATTTTGGTGTCAACTCAACGTATGTACTCCCAATAGTCCGAAAAATTGATCTAAAGTGCATTTCACTCCGGATTATCCCTTTAACACCCCACCCCACACCACCACCGCCACCACCCTACACCACCCCTCGCTCCCGAATCCAAAATCATTTAATTCACACTTATTCAAGCAAACATCAATTCCGTACGAAGTGTACGTTTTTTTGGGTTGGCGAGATGTGCTGAAATCATGCGTTGAATGTGTTTATAGCCAAACATGGCCCTCTTTTCGTGTCTAACTGACACAGTATGAGAGGAAATAGTTTGCGGTATTGCGTGGAGTAGCATCAGGCAGTAGGAGCTTACTGTATAACACGCCGTGGGTAAACTCGCTCATGGCTGCTGGTGTTGATGTGGAGCTCTGATGGAGGACTGTTAGCGGGGTCCTGTGGCGGTAGTGTAATGGCCGTTTGATGTGTAGAACAGGCACCTTTGTTTGCCTCCCTAAGGCATCATTAAGTGCAGCTAAAGAGATGGATAGATTGCAAGAGTTGTCTGAAGATACAAAGTGAAGTTGTTAAATGATCCTCTGGAGAACCTTCCGCATACACACACACACACACTCTCTCTCTCTCTCTCTCTCTCACTCGCTACACACACACACAAACACAAACTGTCTCAACGGTTTCACATTGGACTACATTCATAGTCAATACAGAGGTGTTCCAGCCTGTGTCGATTTCGACCGTGTTGCCTTCAGCACTTCTCTCTGCCCCCCCCCCCCCCCCCCCCACTCCCCTCCCCCCCACTCCGTCATGACCTTCCTCCCACAGTCCCCCCCCCCACCCTTTACCTCCATGATTGTTGTTTTCTGACAACAGTCATTAACCTTCAGTAGTAACAGGCCCGGTAATCCACTAGGCCTCTCGCTGTTCGTATCGAGTGTCCATTTGCCCCGGATGGCACCAGACCGTGGCCGGCTGGGAGTTGTGCCGCTCGGTAGCTGGGTATAGTGTAGCGGGTATCGTGGGCAGCGGCAGGCCTCGCACGGCGGGCAAAAGGGCGCCTCGTCCCCGACGCTTTCCCCATTCGCCGCGGCGGGTGCGGGTGCGGTGCGATGCGATGCGTGCGCCTCCCCGACCGATTCTCCGCGGATTGCCACTGAACCGCCACCTACCGCGAGTAAATTAAATATTGACTTCTGGTATTGACTTGTAGATCTAATTTGAAGTGATTGTAGATGAGCAATAATGGGGCAGAAAAAGAGTGCGGGTGCTTCAGTCGGCGCCGGGTGCACTCCGCCAGTGCGCGGATAATTGCCTGAATGGCACAAATCATGTACTGGGAAAAAAAGACAAGAGGTGCTCTCGGTTGCTAGCGCGCGTTGTAAGCTTACGGTATCGTGGCATTCAGCTAGCCTGCGCGGATAGGTGAGGATAAAACAAAAGGGAGACCCAAAAAAAATATCAAAAGGGGTTTTGTGGAGTTTTCATGCTGGTTTAAAGCTATTTCCTACTGTGAAATTGGTGCAGATTAACGGCACATGTCAATTAGTTTTAAATGCGGATGTCTCCGTTTGGATGAGGCTAGCCCAGGAGCGAGGCCACAGGCCATTGGCCAATGAGCCTCTAGAGGAGGTCGGAGAGTGGGGAGACCGTAGCACATCAGCCCCCCCCCCCCCTCCCCCCTCTCCCATGGTGATTCACCCGCCAACAGACATGCATTTTATTGAGTTCATGCCACTGTGAGATGGAAGACAGGTGTGTGTGTTAATGTGTGTATGTGTGTGTGTGTGTGTGTGTGTATGTGTGTGTGTGTGTGTGTGTGTGAGAGAGAGACAATGTGTGTATGTTAGTCAGTTTGTGTGTGTGTGTTTGTGTGTGTTTTTTGCAGACATATGTATGTATATGTGTGTGTGTGTGTGTCACATATGATGGGAAAAAAGACAAGGTAATTGGCGTTTAAGTGAGGAATTTATGGTTTTGAACCATCTGAGCTGATGACAACACCATGGGTGGGGATGGGTTGCGGCAGGAAAGCGTAAATGAAAGGGAAATGGAAATGATGGGGGGTACCTTGGATGTGTGTGTGTGTGTTTGCATGTGTGTGTTTGCGTGTGTGTGTGTGTGTGTGTGTGTGTGTGTGTGTGTGTGTGTGTGTATGTGTGCATGTGCACGCATACATATGTGTATGTGCATGTCCGTGGGAGGGGGGTTCTGTTTCAACAAGTGACATGCTGAGGCAGGAATAGCCCCCATTTCCTTGCAGCGGGCCCCCTACACAGTGCAAAAGGGGGGGGGGGGGGGGAGTGGGGGGGGGAAGGAAAACGTCGAGGCAGCCATCAAGTCCCCCGACTAGCGGCGTTCATCTGTTTTCACAGAGGAGGGAAGAAAAGCTAACATTCAAATTCACTGTGTCAATATTTGCCCGTGGGCTCTGTCCAAAGCGCAGATACTGAAAGCCATCACACTCGGCAGCTTGGGGAGAGAGGGAGGAGGGGATAAGGGGGAGGAGGAGGAGGAGGAGGAGGAATAGAAGGAGGAAGAGGAAGAGGAAGAGGTAGTGGCTAAGACACATTGTCTTGGAAGCATTAATAACAGGTAGAAATTACACGCCCCCACCCCCCCCCATATGCTGGAGCGCAGAGAGACACACACACACACACACACACACACACACACACACACACACACACACACACATACACACACACACACACACACACACACACACACACACACACACACACACACACACACACACACACACACACGGGTAATGATTTCACTTATAGGCCCTGATAGCTTTCTGCTATCGGACATCAGAGTGGTGTGGGTAATCAGCAGGCCCTCGTGTGCAGAAGCCTGGCTCTCACGAAAGGGACAGACGTCACACGCCAGACGTCCCTCTCAGCGTGATCTGTGACGGTCGTGGGAACCACTGCGGAAACCATTGAACGCACACCGACCGCGGTCACGGAATGAGGTGGAGTCGAAAAAATTCCGGGTTTAGAGAGACACTCTCGAGCACTTGATCCGCAATCAGTGCACCTTTTTCCAGGTCAAGTGTGAGTGAGCGAGTATCTGCAGGTCTTGGAAAGGTGTTCATTTTGTTCTGTACATCACTCAGAAGGAGGGATAGAGAGACAGAGGGAAAGAGGGAGGGGGGGTAGAAAGTTGATGGAAGGGGGGTAGAGAGAGAGAGAGAGAGAGAGGTGTTGAAGAGGGAGATAGAGAGAGCGAGGGGGGAGAAAGAGAGAGCAAGGTGTTGGAAGAGGGGTACAAAGAGAAAGAGAGAGAGAAAGAAAGAAAGAAAGAGAGTCCTTGCAGCTGATTAAGACGGAGGATCCAATAGGCGCTTGCTGAGCGCGTTCGATCTTATCTGCCAGCCCTCGCTCTCCCTCTGTGGCTCAGCAGGTAACAAGGCCACTCTCTCCACCTCGCCGCAAAAAAAAAAAAACTTTTCACTCAATCCCCTCCGCTCAACCCTCTCCCTTCTTCTCCTGTCACCTCCTCTCCCCCTCCCCCCCCCCCTCTCCTACCGCCACGCCGTGTAATTAGAGATCGAATGCCGCGATGGAGTCTGGCACTCTGCTTGTGCAACGTCTCACGTGTTCGCGCGGAGAGTGAAGTTGTCTGTGCTTCTAATCTCGGTTAAGTTTAGAAATCAAAGAAAAAAAGAAGGAGAAAAGAAAAAAAAACAACGTCACGCCAAAAGGACGGTGAGGAATAGTTTTTCATCCCACAGTTAGTCGATAAGTACTTGGCGTCTGCGGCATTTGTTTGTTATTTGTCTGACTGATCTCCTAATATTGATTAATAAAGATGCAGGATATCTGTGGACTTAACAAAACAAAACAAAACATAACAACACACAAAATCACAAGCGTGCAACTTTTATTTCATTGTGTGCATTGAGGAGACTGGAAACGCTGTGTGTGTGTGTGTGTGTGTGTGTGTGAGAGAGACAATGTGTGTAGTTAATTTCTATTCGCTCCCAGCACTCGTGGCAGGTGGGCCCACCGCATTGAGGCGGCTGAATTACTCCCTGAGCGATCAGCAGTCTGTGAAAGACACGGCTCCTGGTGTCCCTCTCGGCCTGAGGAAGGAGTCTGACTCTTGATTTGAAGCTACTGCTGGGTACTCTTAACCCCCCCCCCCCCCCCTCCCACATACACACACACCTCCACCCCTTCCTGCCTGACTGTTTCTCTGTCTCTGAAAAGGGGACACACACACACACACACACACACACACACACACACACACACACACACACCCCACCTCACATGCCCCTAGGCACACAGCACCCACGCAGGAGGTCTCTCTTTTGTCCCCCACCACCACCGCCTGGGCAGTAAGAGGAAGTATTTAAAAATACATGAAAATCACTCCACGTTAGCTGCAGCCTGATGTGCACTCTATGTATGTGTGTGTGTGTGTGTGTGTGTGTGTGTGTCCTGAGTGCTTTTAAAATATGTGGTATGACCGCTCTTAAGCGTCATGTTCTCTCTACACACTGCCGGTCCATAATGACACAATGACGGTAAAAGTCACAGCAATCCGCACAGTAATTACTGTTTGGTGGCCGTGCTCCTGAATGGTTGCCAAAGCACAGCCTGCCTGATTGTCTGGTTGTTTGTGTGTGACAGATGACCTGACGAGTCGGGGATTACTGTCTGACTTCAGATTTATTGTTGCCATCAGCTGGTGTGTCTCACACCATGTGGCGGTGAAAAGTTTACTACTTTAGAATTTGTTCTTCTTTTTTTTTTTACTTCTTCTTCTCTCACCTAGCACAATTAGCAGGTCTTTCTTCTCCCACACACACACACACACACACACAGACACACACAGACACACACACAGACACACACACACACACACACACACACAGACAGACAGACACACACAGGATGGTCTTTGTCCAATTCCCCTCGAGTTTTGTTATGTTTCCTCTGCGGCGCTCTTGAATGCCTTGAATGTTTTGCGGGAGGCCTGGGCTTGTGCTAGCGTAGCGTAGCGTCTGCTCGGGGGCAGGCTGCTCTGTGGCGGCGGCGGTGTGCCTCGCCGAGCACCGTTGTGTTGTGTGGCCGCAACGGCTGCCCCTCTTTGTGCCTGCATCTGTCTTGGGCCTATTGTTAGCGTCGAGTCCATCTGCTGGCCTCTGTTCAGCACACAGGCACACACACACACACACACAGGCACTACACACACACAAAACACAACAAGCGGCGGTTCAGAGAAGCACACCGCCACACAACACACCCAGGCCCCACAACACACACACACACACACACACACCTCAACCCCTGCACCCCTTCCAAGTCCTACTGCCTACACAAGCACCCTCATCCACTCCCCTCCCCCTACTACCTCTCCATCACACACACACACACACACACACACACAGATGCACACACACACTCTCCCCCTTCTGCCCCCCTTCTCCCTAAGAGTGCCAGCTGTCCCCTTTCCCTCTCACTTCCTCCCTTCCCCCATTCCATCCCTCTCTCCCTCCCTCCCTGGACCTTCTCACTCTCTCCCTCTCTCTCTCTCTCCCTCTCTCTCTCTCTCTCTCTCCCTGTTTGGGCTGAGGCCTGTAGGAGTTTTGATGGCGCAGGCATACTGAGCACTGACAGCCTCTTCCACCTGCATTCAAATGGACCCCCTCAGACAAAAAAGAAAGAGAGAGAGAGAGAGAACGAAATCTGTCACTCATCCTCTGCCGCTCCCACTGTACGTACCGGCGACATGCTGACATGTCACATGTGAGTTGCGTGCGCTAACGGCTTGACAAAGTTCCGTCTCTGATCTCGGACTCAGAGGAGAGGATTGCTCTCCTTGATGTTGGGACGCACCCTCAAAATGTTGTAACCTCACTGATCTTGCAAAGAGTGGGGGGGAGGTGGAATTAGCATTTTCTGTCCCATTCAATATGTTAAAATGAGTATTGATCGTGTTGCCCTGAAGGTATTCTTTTTCTTTCTCCTTCTTTCGCTTTGCTAAATGCCTCACCAGTTACCGTAACTTTAATTTATTCCTGTCATCACAAAGTCTTAACTAAGCTACATTATGTTGTGCCTGCTAATGAAGCTAGCAGATAGCGGACATGCTAAAATCAAACCTGTCCACTGCCTCTGTTCTTTTCCCAGTGCTTGTTATAGGCCTACCCACCCCTTCACCTGCGTAGGTGAATATGACCGCCAACCAGTCCTTCTTCCCAAAGTTTCAGAATCTGTCGTTTGAAATCGAGAGTTTAAAATACTTTTTTCTATTTTAGTGGTTGAAATAGATTCTTTGTGGGTGGAAAACATTTCTCTTGGCGAATTTCCCTCAACTTTTCAAACCAAACATTAAAAAAAGAAGCCATTTACCAAAGCCAGCAAAGGCACAGATTCTTGGTGCTTTGGGGCTTATTGACCTACATTCAAGTCGGATCCGGATGACTGAAGCCTTGAGTTCTCTGATCCAAAGCCTTGAGTCGAACGCCCTCAGCGGTGACTAGGCTCAGCTCGTGCCAAATCGGATAATGACTGCTCAGTTAATAAAGTGAGCACTTTTCCGCCGCTATATAAATGTTTGCAGAAGCAGCAGAGCAGGCAAAAAAAAAACTAGCAAAAAGACGTCAACCGCTTTTCGGGATCCGCAAAACTGATGTGTCGACGCGGTGAGGTCGCGGTGGACGACGACGCGACGTGACAGACATTAACGGCGTTGGAACTAACGACGCCGGTAACGGGCATCGCTCGGCGAAGAAAAAAAAAAAAAAAAAAACGCCCGGCGTGGACGCCATCGTCGGCCATCTCTCATCTCCTTATTAGCCTCCATTAGCGCCGGGACGGGTCAGATGATCGGTGGCGGTCGGCCACCGGCGCTCGTAACTCGCGGTTTCGCCGCGGCTCCGCACTGCACCGCCCGTTGACCTTTTCCTCAGGGCCTCGTTCCATTGTTGCGGCGCTGTATCAATAGGCCCGGCCACTGCCCGAGACACTGTTTACTGGATGGAGGTGAGCAAATAAATATCCCTTATGTCACAAGCCAAATAGACCATTTTCTAGCCTCTCTCCCGCTCTTTCTCTCTTTCATCTTCTCTCTCCATCTTCTCTCTCCTCTCTCTCTCTCTCTCTCTCTCTCTCTCTCTCTCAATCTAACGCTCTCTGACACCCACTTGTTCCACTGCAGTGGTAAATGAATTTGTAGGCGCAGTATATCCTACTGTAAACAGTATTCCTCTGCAGAGCATTGATGTTATTTTATCTGTTGTGCTGAGAGATAGTCTGAGCGTGGCGGGGGTGGGGGTTTTAGTGGTGGTTGGTTGGTTGGTTGGTGGTGGTGGTGTTTGTTATTGACTGGTGCTTGGGGAAGCCAAGCTAAGAGTCAGATGGAGCAAAAGCAGTTGAAGCGTTTTGTGAAAATCTGCCCTTTTCTCTGTGTTCGGGTTGCATTTAGGCTGGTAAATGTTCAGCATTTTAGTTTTTGGTAGGAAACACTTTGTTGTGCCACTGGCTGCAATCATGAGTGAGTGAGAGTGTATGTGTGTGTGTGTGTGTGTGTGTGTGTGTGTATGTGTGTGTTTTCCAACTAGTACATTGTTTTATATTTACAGCATGACCGTCAAGAGATTCTATCTCGTCCCTCAGCTCCAAAGTCATCAGCCTCTGTCCGGGCTTCTCCCTCCGAGTGTATGCCTTTGTGACCCGCTCAGAGTCCCAGTGTGCCGAGCACATGAAAGGGAGATAGATGAAGATTGAAATAGTGAATAGAACAAAGGCCAGCGGGCCATAGAAGTGTGCACAGAAAAGAAGCTTCTGGAAGCTCCAGAGAGGGCGTTCTGAATGGACAGAATGCACGACACAGAGCCTGGGCCGGAGCCTGAGCATAGCAACCATAGAACAGCTGATAGCCCTAACAACAACAACAACAACAACAACAACAACAACATACGTACATACAATCAAGCAAACCAAACAAGACAAACAAACAAACAAACAACCAACAATGAAATATGATGAAAACCTCCTGCTATATATTCTTTTCAGCCTTGTTTTTCTTGTTTTCATCATCTTCCTCCTGAACCTAATGGACGAGCGATATAGAGAGTTAAAATGAAGAGAGGAAGTGAAGTAAAAAGGCAGAAAGGCAGCCGGGGAATTAGCAAACCCCATCAAGCTGAGCGCTGGAGAGAGGGGGGGGGGGAGTGCCCCGCGGGCCTTGTTTGTGTGCAGGAGCAATCTCGGCAAGCCGACGCATATCCTGACGTGCGTGTTCTTGTCTCCGGAATACGCTATGCGAGGGTCGTGACCCCACAAACGCACTGGCGGGAGTCAAGCGCGAGGCCTGATTATGTTTTCATACACACGGACTTCCTGCTCATGGCTGACCGGCTCTCCAGCGTATGCTGAAGCCCTGTGGGCACTGGAAGTGTGTGTGTGTGTGTGTGTGTAGTGTAGTGTGTGTAGTGTAGTGTGTGTGGTGTGTGTGTTAGAGAAAAGGGTGGAGGCTAGATCATTGGTAGCCTCTCATGCTGGGTTGTCTTGTTCCAGTCCTTGAGTGATTGCTAATTACCGTACACAACTTGGAGAGGGCCAGCGCGGCTCCTCGAGACCCTGGAGGGGAGTTCCATTTTAGAACGCTGAAGTTTCTCCTGAAGCCAGATAAAGCAGTCGTTTTTATCCCCTCTCTTGCTCCCTCCCCTCCCTCTCTCTCTCTCTCTCTCTCTCTCTCTCTCTCTCTCCCTCCCCCTCCTCCTCCTCCTCTTGTCTTTTCTCTTGTTGCGCTGATGGAGGAATATTTCATCTTCATCCCTGGCTGACACTTTAGCATATGCTCACGCGCTCCTCTGTAATCGAATCTTCCTCCAGCAGGTCTTTCTCATGCCCGAGGAGTGACTGAAGCATTTTGATGAAATGAAGAGCAACAGCAAATTCTCTCTCCTCCTCCTCACTCTCTCTTTCTCTCGCGCTCTCTATTTCACACACAGATACACACGCATACTTTACATTTTTATGCATCTTTCTCGGATCCCTCTGCATGACTAGTGGCTCTCTCGCAGACATTTACACAACAGCCCTACCTTTAACATATTGCCTCGTAAAGTTATGCAATGCGTGTGACATTTAAATGTCTCATACTTTTCCCCCCAGAATGTGTTTGCCACTTTATCTACGACGCGGGCACAGCTGTCAGTGAGAGAATCGATGTCCTCGGCTCAATGTAGACGCCCTTGTCACAGAATACGTCAACCGAGAATTAACAAGGTCCAAGTTCAAAAATGTGACTGAAAATCTGGTCAAATAAATATTCTCTGACGTTTTTTCATTTTGTTGTATTTTATTTTAGTTTCATGAATAATAGTATCATAAGACAATTATATTGTTTTATAGTATTCAGTGCTAAAAAATAACATTTGTGAACATCAGATAGAGCTTGTCTATTCTCAGTTGGCAGATGAAGTGGTGTGCCTGACGTACTTACATAGAGGTGATTCACACTGTTTCGACGCGTGTTTCTGGTGTTTTTGGCGTCAAAATGAGCACGCTCACACGCTTCCCTCCCAAAGGATGATGGGAAGAGTACAGAGGTAGGCAGGCGGAGCCTTCGGTAATGAAGTGTCCATTGCACAGGAGGGGGGCCTGCCACGGAGTCTAAAAGCGCAGTCATAAGCAGAGATAAGAGAGAAAGAAGCGAGAGAGAGAAAGAGAGCGAGAGAGAGAGAAAGCGAGAGAGGGAAAGCAAGCGAGGGGTATTCAAGGAACCCCAGGAGGTCCTTATTAAAAGCATTTAAGGGCAAAGAAGAGGTCACTGTGTCCCGGGCAGCCCCTGGGTTGGGCTGTCAAGCATGGTCATCCATATCAACTCCCGAACCATCCAGACCCAGTGTTTAAACACAGCCCCACACTTCACCTCTGTCTGATTTTTTTTTATATCTCATTTCTCCCCCCCTCCCTCCCTCCCTCCCTCCCTCCTCTCTCTTCTCCCTTCAGTGCAGACAGAGGGAAGGGGAGAGCTCATTGAGACTTCAGTCAGGTCTCAGGCAGACATTTATTATTAAACGCCATCGACCCCACAGAGTGTGTGCACGCACGCGTGTGTTAAGACGCGCGTTTATAATTACGCCCCGACGCTCTGCCCGTGTTCCTTACAAATCTGAGCATTCTTAAGGAGCTCTGTTCCCCCTCTTTCTCTCTCGCTCTCTCTCTCTGTCCACGGTCACTCGGCCAGACCTATTTTGAGACGCTGTCTATTTGACTTCTAATAAAGTCAAGGGGGAGGGTGAATGGCTAGGAGGGGAGAAGGGGAGCGAAGGGGTCTCTCACCTCATTCTAAAGAGGCGCTGGGAATTGGGAGTGTGAGATTCGATCATTCTTATTTGAGAGTGGCTGTGGCAGGAACAGCAGGCAATGTCAATGTGTCACAACAGGCTAGATTACATTTCGGTCTCTCTCTCTCTCTCTCTCTCTCACCTCACCAAATCAAGGGAGCAAGAGAGACGCAGACAGAAAAAAAATGTCATCTCTGGCTTCATGGTGAAAATGAACTTATTTTTTTCTGAAACCTTCTTTTTAGTGATCCTGTTTAGCAGTTGGTATGTGTGGAGTGGCCATGTTAGTCATGGCTTTAGTCATAAGGATTCATGCTTGAGTAGGAATCATCTGAAAAATAATTGCACAATCTGAACAATTTGCTCGTGTTCAGACGAGGAATGATACAGATTGCTTTTGCCTTCATTGTGATGGGAGTGAAAAGTGAGTCCTTGCGAATCGATGAACTTTTGAAAAGGCAGCTATTCTAATAGGCACGAATCAAACATACATGAATCCTGAATAGAGTCCATTATGTTTTAAACAGGGATGTCCTTGGGAAGAATAGTGCTCTCACCGCTAAAATGGCACACCAGTCTGGAAACCAAGAGTAACTTGGCCAACTTGAAATGAACAAGCCGCCTCAAAGCTCTCTCATCTGTAGTCTTGTAACATGTAAATGTTGTACGACAGTGTTTACTGCTGTTTGTTGATAGCACTATGGGTTGTTTGTTTGTTGATAGTTTGTTGTTGGGTATTTTTGCAGCTGTTTGTGGAGATTTCGTTGTTTTCAGGTGTTATATGAAAACTACCAGAGACGCCCCCTTCTTTGACACTCAATTTCATTTCCCCAAAAGACATAGGGCTCATTTACTTTCTACTGTCATGCAAAGAGGCAGACCTCGAGAGCTTAAGGGAATACCATATCCCCCTCCCCCTTAAACGAAAGCTGTTTTACAAGCTGTTATGTTAATAAATACTAATGTCATCTGTAGCGATCTAAACTGGGTTCAATTATTTAATGAAATTGTGTTTTCCTTCAGCAAGATAAACCCAGTGCTTAAGACACTGCAGCAGCGCATACTGTGTATAAGTTCCTTTTACATTGAGAGAACTGTGCTAAATTGAAGCGCAAAATGTAAAGTCGCTTTCATTTGTTTCATGCATAGCAGTATGTTTGTTGGCCAGAATACTGCTTGTAGCTGTTTGTGAAGCGGAATGCTAATTTACTCTGGTGCTACTCTGCTTTGTTAACGTAATCAAGGCATAGCTCTCCTACAACTGGCCGTGGTGATGTCAGTCAATTCTGTTTGTTTGTTTGATTTTTTCCCCTTCTTCTTATGAGACAAAAAGGTCCATTGGCTCTGTACTCCATTCCATTGCGATGGTGGCTTTGGGACTGGGAGAAAATGAGACTGTGGGCATGTATGATTTGCATTTAAATGGCTTTATTGTCTACAGATGGCATGTCAAGCCACACTGCCACATGATCAATTTTTTGTTTTCTCTCGGACGGAGGAAATTGGGAGCTGGGGTTCTATTTTCCCCTGCTTCTCTCATTCACCCGTTGCTTTGAGAAAAGGGTTCACAATGGGATTTGATTGTATGCTCCTTCAGCAGTGTATAAATGATTAGTTTATGTGATTCTCGCTCTCTTTTTTGTTAAACCAAAGTAGGTTCATGAACAATTATTGCCAGCGCGTGCTGAGACATTGTGCTCAAGTCAAACCCGGCGACTCTTTAGCATCGTGGTTATCCAACAATCACGTGACAAACATAAGATCAGAAGATCTAGATTATTTAGATCGCTCGCTTCACTGGGTGCCGTCGTAACAGAAACAGATGGTTTTATTCTCTAGCAAAGTTTACTAAGCCCCGTAGCACTGCAAATGTTGGAGCGATCATGCCTAGATGGAGATGTAATTCTCATTTAAGTTTGCCTAATTACATTTAAATAGATATTAATTGAACAGAGCCGGGGCTGATGCTCTATCACGATCGGAGTAGCAACTGGCGGAAATGAAAATGTAGCTCAATTTGGAGTGACTCTTGATAAGGGGCGACTTATTAGGTTTCTGGTCGCGCTGTTGTGTACTGTAGTAGGTGCCACGCGACCGGGATCAACCCGGTGTAATGTATGCTGTTTTGACTGTGTGTAACCACTTCTTGGAACCACCGAGTCTGTTAGATGGCAATCTACACACACACCCTCTTTTGTTCAGACTCAATTTACCAATATGGTCCTCCTGCCGAGGCAGACCAAGCAAGCTGTGACGGAGAAGGATGTCTATTCTCTCACTGAGTGGCTCGTGTGGGCAGTGTTCCTCTCTCTCTTTCTCTCTCTTTCTCTCTCTATCTCTCCCTCTCTCTCTCTCTCCTTCACTCTCTCCTTTCATTTGGGTCACATTGTGCCTATGTGTTGATTGATTTCCACCATAAGATACCCTTGGCAGTGGCACTGTGAGTCTCTTATCAACAAGCCACATGGGAGGTTGGCATGGTGCCCGGTGTTTGGCAAGGGAGTGGGTGGGGGGGTCTGCCTGTACTCTGTACCCTCTAACCCCCCTCCCCCCCCCACCCCTCCTCGCCCTTATTTAAGGGTGCAGCCAAAACACACAGTGACCAGGCACCCCTGCATAATCCCAAGTCCCCTGTGGACGGACCTGAGGTTGGATCGAGCTCGGGGGGACAGTGCACCCTGATATCCCCCTGTGACCCCTATTCTAAAAATGGCACACACACACACACACACACACACACACTCCCTGAGACCTCCCGACCCCCCCCCCCCCCCCCCCCAATACATGGAGACACTGCCAGGAGCCCCCTGGCACGAGGGCGACGCGTGGCACTGAGGTGATAAAGTCGTCTCTGTCCTGCCGAGAGGTGGCTGTGCGGAGTAAGGGGGGGGGGGGGGACCTGCGGCGAGTTAATGTGTCTGCCCAACCCGCTCCCCTAATCTGTTCAGCAGCTGCAGCAGCAGCAGCAGCAGCAGCAGCAGTGAGCTGCACAGGTCTGGCTGATAACACATGACACCAGTACAGGTCTGGAGCAGGGCAGCAGTTGCAGGCCCAGCTGGCCTAGTCTAGTCTGGCCTGGACTCAGCCACCTACACCCAGAGACCTGGGGGCTGAGGAGGAAATGTATGGATTAAATGCACCAGTATAATTTACAGACGCAGGTCTGAGGAGGAAACGCATGGATTACATGCGCCAATATAATATAATATGAGGAGGAAATGGATGGATTATTATGTATGCACCAATATGATACATACAGTAGACCCAAGTCTGGGGCGGAAATGGATGGATTATATTCAGTTCAAAGAAACAAAAATCAAAGAAAAGTTTTTTGATATGCTGTTTTCCTTTTCCATTCCAACTTTTTTTTCTGATTCACTGTGTGCCATGTAGTACCTTCTACATTGTAGGCATCAGTGGTGGTGGGTTTTGTACTCTGCCTGACTGAATGTCATTGAAGGACCGGCAGGCATTTTGAAGGTCAGTTACCAGATCCTCTGCTTTTGATGAGGGATGAAGCCATTTCTGAACAGCGAACAGAAAAACTTCTCCCAGGTTCAATTAACCTGTTCCAGCAGCCCAGCCTAAGGCACAGATGAGTGGCAAAGATGACTGCCACTCAGTATGTAACACCTTGTATCTGCTCTGCACACACACACACACACACACACTGTCTCACGCACAAACTCTATAATACACACTCACTCTCTCTCTGTCTCACTCTCTTCCCCTCTCTTTCTCTCTCTCTCTCTCTCACATACACACACACACACACACACACACACACACACACACACACACACACACACACACACTACAACACACACTACAACACACACTCACGAGTTCACACACACACACACACACACACACACACACACCACACTCTCTCTCTCTCTCTCTCTCTCTCTCTCTCTCTCTCTCTCTCTCTCTCTCTCTCCATGAAAGGACAGTCATGATAGTCAATGTTGCCAAGACCCTCAGAGTACAAAAGGGGGCTGGTTCCTACTTTGGCGAAAGAAAACTTTGATATGCCTTGATATGAGCCTGGCCGTATAGGGGGAGGATAGGAGCCTTAACTTATCTTAGCAAGTGATTCATCAGCATTTAGAGGAGGCTGAGATAGAGGACAGGGAGAGAGGGAGAGAGGGAGGATAGCTTTTTTTTCTTTCCTTTTAAACTTCCAACTCCTTCAAAACACCAGCCGATCATCATTAGGCAGAGAAGGCGGATGAAATGTTGTCGCTGATGAAAGGAAACGGTACGATGCTGGTGTGTGTGTGTGAGTTGTAGTGTGTGTATGTGTGTGTCAGGGGTGGCTGAGTTCAGAGAAGAAGAAGCGCTTCATTAGTGCATGGCTCTTAACTGCCATTACTGACTCGCTGGCATGTCCCTGTCTCAGACCTGCCTGTCACGGCCCATCGCCGTGGCAGCCGCCGCTGCCGTGGTGACTCCCGGGTGACAGGGGCCCTTTTGTGGACGAGGCCAATCACGAAGCCCCTGTCAGGCCTCTCTCCCTCTATGCACCGCTAAAGCCTCACAGTCGTCGCCATACCGGCCCCAATGGCCACCGACAGCTTTCTGATTGGTTCAGGCCATTGCATTCATGCTCCGCATTCTGGGGAAATGCCCCTTTGCAATACAGCTGTCAGACTGCAGGAAATGTGCATTATAGCAGAATAGCGCATGCTAGCTCTCTCTCTCTCTACTCACCTCCAAAAGCAGATAGCCATTTGTGGTTAGCAGACTGGCAAGCCATAGTTGTATTCATATGGGGTTGGGTTCTACCACTGATCCATGAATATCACTGTGTTCTTTATCAGTGGGTTCTACACATGAATTGTGGTCGAATGAGTCCCTTGGCGTCATAAAAGAATATGTACTGTATGTGCTAAACCTATTCTTCCTAGTTATCGGGAGGTTTTAAAGTTTCTTTTCCTCATGCAGATACATTAGCTGGTTCCTCTGTGGAATTGATGAATATCCAAGTCACACACGCATACTAAAACAGCTTTACTGCCATGACATATCCATGGAGATCATCGGAAAAGAATACTCGTTTACCGTAGAGATGGGCTCCATCTGTTTATACTAGTCCCTGTATGAGTATGCCATTAAAGTCCTCGTTGTTCGATAGCGTGTCCATGTGAGACTGTGTGAGGACTCAAGCCACCAAAGAACAAACTCTCCCATTCACATCAGGCCTCCGCAAAAGAAAACAAAACAGAACAGAACGGAACAAAAGCACGACAAGTCATCTGTGCGCGCCAGACACGCTCTCTCTCATCTCCCCTGTGCGCGCCGGGTCGTTCGCTCGCTCAATGAGGAGGAAGAGTGCGGAGGCGTGCGACGCTCGCGGCGTTAGCGCTCTGCCGTTAATGAAAAGCAGGCCCCTTTTCTGAAGGCCGCGCGGCAGAACTGACCAACGCAGGCGGCATCAGGGGACCGAGGGAGACGGTGTTGTTGGTGACTCTTTTTTTCCCCCTTCTCCTTCGCCACAGAAGGACAACAACAACAACAACAACAATGACAAGAAAGTGGCAATTTACTCATTATTCCGCACTGGGTGTAAAGGATGACAGCGGCAGAGGGCTATTAAAGACCCCCCCCCCCCCCCCTCCACACACACACACACACACACACACACACTCCCCTCTTGAGTTTTCTTTCGCACCTTGTGTGTGTTAGAGTGGAGCTCTCGCTCCGTGACGGCCCGGACTGAAAATCCATACCTAAGGGCCTGAAATGGCATAATATGAGCAATTAAGTCCTCCTTTTAGAGGCTCTACACTGATCCCGGATGGGGTTTTGTGTGTGTGTGTGTGTGTGTCTTGTGTGTGTCTTGTGTGCATTGGGGGCATAACATCGCTTGGCAGCTAGCCTACACGTTCTCTCTCTCTCTCTCTCTCTTCCTCTTGTGTATGCATGTGTGTGTGTGTGTGTGTGTGTGTGTGTGTGTGTGTCTGTGTGTGTCTGTGTGTGTGTGCGTGTGTGTGTGTGAGAGTGAGTCAAATGAGGGCTCACTTGTAGAAAGCCCTCGCCTGACCTCCGGCTTATGTGGTGTGCTCACAGCTACTCGCCGAGGAGGAGCCACTCAAAACACAAACCCAGCTGCCGGCCGGTCCACCTAACCGTCCAGCCCCTTACCAACGACTGTTTGTTGTTGTCCCCTGAGCCTGACCTCTGGCCTGAGAGGGAGTGGTGGAGGCGGACACACCGGCCGGCTACAGTGGTCAGACAGGGGACGAGGAGGAGGAGGAGGAGGAGGAGGAGGAGGAGGAGGAGGAGGGGGAGGAGGAGGGGGCCAGTGTCATCACCAAAGCATTCCTATTACTAGTTTGCTTCTAGAAAAACACACACGTTGCTTCTCAACAGGAAGCAGTGAGTGAGTGTAAAGTGTGCCCGCGTGTCACATGTTATATGCACAGTGTAGTGTCTTCATGTGTATGTAAATACATGCATATTTGAACATTAGCATAACATTAGCACATCATCGTGTGTGCTCATCTTTGAAGGGCTGTATGTTTTGCAGAGTGTTATTGTAGATTTTTATTATGTGTGAGTTTGTTTAATGTGTGTGTACACATCTGTGTGTGTGTGTGTGTTTACACACGTGTGTATGTGTGTGTAATGGGGCGGGGGTGGGTGGGTTGAAACGTGTGACCTTTAGACAATCAGAGGTGGCCCGGCTGGAACAAACGGTGGCTTGTCGTGGCTCAGATGTGTGTTGGTGGCGAAGCGCGCCTGTGGCTTGGTATTGATCCGCTGAAACAATGGGGCCCATCCGCCGCGCTCACATTGTCTGGGAATTAATAAACAACCGCGCGCCGATCAGCTCCCCATTCACACCTCCTGGAGGGGGGCGAGGGGGGGGGGGGGATTTTCATAAGCTTTTACAGCCCCTTTATTAACACTGCACAATGAGGGCAACATTTGCATGATTTTTAATGGCCTCACCGACTTCCTCTCTCTCTCTCTCTCTGTCTCTCTCTCTCTATTTATTTATCTCTCTCTCTCTCTGTCTCTCTCTCTCTATTTATTTCTCTCTCTCTCTCTATCTATCTCTCTCTCTCTCTCACTCTCGCTCTCTCTCTCTCTCTCTCTCCACCTATCTACAGTACACATTTGATTCTCTTTTGACCTATGGTCTCAGTTGACAAAATGGACAAATGCTTTTACCCACTTGTACAGGGGTTAGTTCGATGTGGCGTGGCCCCTTTTCGTTTGAACGGCGCTCTCTTTGTAGCGACTAACTCTCTGCGTTTTCCGCACTCTCCTGACGCGCCCCGGCGCTCGTTAAGGTTTATATATCAAAAAACTACCCCACGAAAGAAGAAGTGCAGTGAAGAGGAGGAGGAGGAGGAGAAAAAAGAGAAGAGGAGAGAGATAATCCTACGGAGAGGGGAGCGAAAAAGAGTGGAATCTTTTATTGAAAGTGATGGGATTACGGGCCAAGACCTTCCTCGGCGCAGTGGCTTAGATAAGGTTCACGGACTCGGCGCGTGAGATTGCGTGGAAATCAAGCTCCCAGCTGGGCATGGGGATCGCAGGGAAGCATGAAAATGACTGCTGATGCCGGAGTGAGGTTCGACCCCCTTCTGTACAAAACACTCTCGAGCAACACAGAGAGTGTGTGAGAAAGAGAGAGAGATGGAGAGAGAGAGAGAGAGAGGGAGGGAGAGAGTGAATACAACCATACCCTAGGAGGGAAGGAAGGAAAGAAAGAAGGCAGGCAAGCATGCAAGGAGGCGAATGAGGAAGGAGCCGGAATCTGACTGCACTGCAAATCTGTGTTCTGGCTGAGCACCAGCACCAATGTTTAAACCTTAAGAGTTATTAAAATCCCTCTTTTGTTTCTCTTCTCTTACACACACACACACACACACACACACACACACACACACACTCTCTCTCTCTCACTCACTCTCACACACTCTCAAACATAATCTCTCTCTCCCTTTCCCCCTCACACAAACTCTATCTCTCTCTCTCTCTCTCTCTCTCTCACTCTATCTCGCACACACACATACTTTCTCTCTCTCTCTCTCTATCTCACTCTCTCTTTCTCTGTCTCTGTATCTATCTCACTCTCTCTCACACACAAACACAGACATACGCTCAAACATAATCTCTCTCTCCCTTTCCCTCGCACACAATCACACACACATATACACACACACACACAAACTCACACTCACACACACCCTTTTCACAGAGTTTAAACATGATGACTGTAACTGAAAATCTGGCAACTGCGCCGGGGCTTTTTGATTGGGCCGTGCAGTTTTATTGTGCTGTTGCTATTTCCATTACCTTTATCACAGCTCCTCCGCATCTATTCCGCACACAAGACACAGAATGAGAAAGAGAGAGAGAGAGAAAGAGAGAGAGAGGGAGAGAAAGGAGAGAGAGAGAGAGAGAAATAGAGCACCGTGGTGAGCCTCTGCTATATTTCCCCTCTTGTTCGACATGCTGATTAGAGGGGATTTTGACACAAAAGCGAGAATTTAGTTTCCACAGAGATCTCTCGTCCTCCTCCTCCCCTCCCTGCCACCTCCACTTCTCTCTCTTCTCTCCTCTCTCCTCTCCTCTCCCATCCCATCCTCCTGTGTCTCCCCTACCATTCCATAATCACCCAGACACACACTCTCTCTCTCTCACACACACACACACGTACACACACAGACACAGACACACACAGACACACGTACACACACACACACACACACACACACACACACACACACACACACACACACACACACACACACAGTTCCCAAACAGCCCATAAATCCACAAAAGCACTGGCCGTCCACTATCTCCCCGTCCCCTCCTCAGAAGACAAAAAAAGCCGAGGCAGAGGCAGAGGCAGAAGCAGGGCTACCTCATTAGGTATTCAGAGGCTACCGCGGAGGCCCCTAAATGAATCTCAAACGCACCCTCCCTCCCTCCCTCCCTCCCTCTCTTTGGCACTCACTCTCTTTCTCTCAGCTCTATTCTTCTGAGCAGTGTGTGTGTGTGTGTGTGTGTGTGTGTGTGTGTGTGTGTGCGGTAGGCCCCTGCCTGCGCTCGGCCCAGGTAATTGTGAGTTCACCAAGCTGTGAAGGGATTGAATGCACCTCTCTACTCCACCCCCCTCCACCCCCCACCCTCTGATTCCCCCTCAAGCCTCTTGCATACTCCCTTGAAAAACTAGAAAACACAATCTGAATTTAATCAATTTGCCTCCCATTTATTTAATTATATGAGTTTTCACCGCAATGCCGAGAGACGCTAGACTCCTGCTACTATTTTTCAACTTTTCTATTCCTTCAGGTGAAGAGAAACGGCGCTGCACAGTCAATTGAAAATGCAATTTCTTAATGGCTGATTTAACAACAAACAACAGCAGCAGCAATAACAGCAGCAACAAGAACAAACAGTTGGGGTGTTTTTTTTTTTTTTTGTGACGTGTTTCTTCTTAACTTCTCCCGGCCAATCACTGCCACCAATTGTTGTTGACCTCATTTCCTCCTCCTTCCTGTGCTTGTGACTGGCAGCTGCTCGTGTGTTTGTGAGTCTGCGCCAATTCATTAGTTTTGATATTGGCATCTTAGAAAGAGCAGGTTGAAGGACGACAAAATAAAAGTGCCTCGGCTCTACTTCAAGAGCTTGCGTTTGAAAAAAAAAAGAATAAATAAAAGAAATGAAAGAAATAAAAATAAAGTGAAAGCCGTGTTAAGAGCTCAATGCTAGAGAGGATGGTTAAAGTGATAGAAATCCTTACCCTTGTCAGAGTTGGAAATGAAAACCCCCCTCTACCCTTTCACTGCTTGTCTCTCCTCTCCTCTCCTCTTTTCTCCTCTCCCCTCCCCCACCTATACACTCTCTCTCTCTCTCCTTCTCGCTCTCTCTCTCTCACCCTCTCCTTCAGTACACCATAAAAAGACAGCTGGAGTGATAGGAGAGGGGCAGTGGACTAGAATATAAAATATTTAAAGTGCTTCTTCCTTCAGTGGTGTGGAGTGTGAACTGTACTTATCTCTGGCTCTGCCAATGTGTGTTTTTCTTTCTTCACAGAGAAAGAGACGAGGGGGAGAGGCGGCTGGGGGGGGGGGGGGTTAGAGAGGGAGGGGTGGGGTGGGAAGTAGGGAGAGAAAAGGAGAAGGGTGAGATGGAGAATGGGAGGGGGAGAGAGAGAGGCAGAGAGAGAGAGAGAGAGACGAAGGGAGAAAGGGAGGGGGGAGAAAGAGCAGGGGGGAGTGTGTGTATGGACGTATGTGTGTGTGTGTGTGTGTGTGGTACATTTTGAGGGAGAGGAGTGCTGTTCTGTAGCAAATGGGATAAGGCTGACTTCACAGTCAATATTACGACCGGCGCGTGTACACAGCTACTGCACAAACAAGACACAGCCTATTCTTTCTGGGGCCGGCGGGTCCACACAATCCAACACTATATGCACTGCTTCTGTGCCTTAAGCTGAAAGTGAGCTAGCAGTTTCAAGGCTACTGTGGCGAGGCGAGGAAGAGAGAGAGAGAAAAAGAGAGAGAGAGAGGAGGGAGGCCGAGAGAGAGAGAGAGAGCGAAGGCTATTATCCAACATCATTAAATTTCCAATTTTACACATCAAATGAGAAAAGGACACGAGTCTGGGTATAAAAAGAAAGATTCTCGGGCAGAGAAACATGAAAAAGAGATATATATGAAAAACAGAAGCAAAACTGAAAGCGAATGCAGCCCTGGAATTACTTTGCTGAACGGGAGAGGAGATGACGCAAGTGTGTGTACACAAGGCTAGTTATATTTCACTGATAGAGCGCCCTGAAATGACGCTACTCTCAAGCCTGCCATGTTCTCCATAATACATCAAAGTAACAGGGCAAGACCACAGCCAGACGAAAAAAAAAAACCTTGCTTAAGAGTTCTTCGGGTACGGTTCTTCAGCTTCGTGGTTCCTCGCATACATACTTCACGTGGTGTGTAAACACATGCAGAACAGACGAACGGCAACACGAGAACGCACAAAGCACAAAAGCTAGCGGCGATGCCCTTCAAAGACCACAGTGCTCTCCTGCTGAGGGGAAAACAAGACGGCGCGATTATGAATGAGGAGAGCAAGGGATTATACAAAAGAGAAAGCCGAGCGCTCTGTGTCCTTCAACTTATCTGATGGAAACGTGGGCCATTACCGCTGACACTTGTTATTTTTCACGTGTTTCTTTTTTTTTCTTTCTTGTGTGTGTGTGCCTCTTGTGTGAGGCTTGCCTCTAGCCCCTGTATCTTTGCGTTCTTTCCTGTTCTTTCCTTAATCTTTCCACACCACTTGTTATTTTTATTACGTGTTTTTTTTCTGTTGGTCTAACCCTGAATCTTCTCTTTCTTTTCTTTTTCTTTCCTATTCTCACTCCCTCTCTCTTTCCTCTCTCTCTCCTCTCTCTCTCTTTCTCTCTCTCTCTCTCATTCCCTCTCTCTCTATCTCTCCTCTCTCTCTGTTTCTCTCTCATTCCCTCTCCCTCTCTCTCTCCCTCTCTCTCTCTCTCTCTCTCTCGTTCCTTCTCTGTGACAGAAGCTGGCTGTAAGAAGTTGTCCTGTGGGGACGGCCAAGCCTCTCTCCCTCATCAAACCGAGCAGCCAGAGCATAGCCATCTCCGTGGTGCCGGCGAAGGCTCCCGTTTCCATGGTGACCGCACACATTAACGGACAAAAGGCGGCGAGCTCGGAGCCGCTGCAGACGTCGCCCATCAACCTCCAAACGGCGAGCCGCATGACGACGACGGCAAGCAGCGGCCACCCCTACAGCCGCAGAGTAGGAGAGCTGCCCCACTCACAGGTACACACACACACACACACACACACACACACACACACACACACACACAGCAACACTACACAAGCACTAGTACTACTACTAGACTACACACCGTTACATACACCACTTCACACAGCCTCACAACCAGCTTACACACCCAGTCAACTACACACTACTGCTTCACATTACCATCACACAACTTCCACAGCTGAAATACAGTATATAGCACTATCATGCACAACTACTAAACTATACACGCCCAGTCCCAGTCCTCACAGCACAGACACTATACCGCTACTGCTACTTCCCCCAGACGCACAACTAGGTTAAATGTCCAATCACATAGCACTAATGCTCCTCTCTCCACTTCACTAGTCTAGACTAGGCAGCTCACATTCGCACAACCAGATTACACGCCCAGTCCCAAGGCACCACACACACACACACACACTCCATATGCACATCAACTACTATCCAACAGAGCCACACATCTTTGCTCTCTCAAGGACTACGCTACCGGCTGTATACATCTGTGACTGACTGGATTACAAAACACACAGCGCTCACCTGAAAATCATATCAATGATTCAACAAAAAAAAAGAAAGAAAGAGAAGAAAACATTGATAAATAAATACATAGGCCTACAGTTACACACAACTCTACGCTAACATATAATAACCAGTAGCATCACAAAACGATCTGGTGTGTTGACAGAGAATGACTAAGAGCAGAACACACTACTACACGCTACAGTACATACAATATGCATACTGGACAAGATAAATAGTTATAAGGAGGTGCAGTGCCGCTCCTATGTGTGACTCCCGGTGGTGCTGGTCTCACAGATGTAAACACACAGATGCACAAGTCCGCAGGCTCCACACTCCACTCAGCAGAGCAGAGCAACACTTTGAATTCACCGACACACCTCAGTCACGTGACCGCACACACAGGAGACTTTATTCCATCAGAATTACAAGCTGTGCTATCAAGGCTGCACTCCAATCCTGCCCCCCTCCTCCTCACACACACACACACACACACACACACACACACACACACACACACACACACACACACTCCC
The DNA here is from genome assembly GCF_963854185.1 of Sardina pilchardus. NCBI lineage: Eukaryota > Metazoa > Chordata > Actinopteri > Clupeiformes > Clupeidae > Sardina > Sardina pilchardus. The sequence goes on from NC_085010.1 coordinate 24,831,269, forward strand.
CATCAGAGGCACACACACACACACACACACACACACAGTACTACATCAGCGAGTAACCCGTAGTTGTGTGGCATCTTAACCCAGGGTGGAACTCCTACTTAATGCATTGTGCTGAGAGCCTGCTGTGTCTTACATTGGCTAGGTAATGGTGAAAAGCCTCCCCATTCATTAAGGAAATATGAGAAAGTACATTGATCAGAATCAAAAATGGGTTTATTCCCCATGCAACTTTCCTCATGCAAGGAATTTGATATCCATATTACTGAGGCACGTCTTCAGAGTCAGGGGGAGAGAGAGAGAGAGCGGCAATGGAGGAGTGTAAGAGGAAATGAGCAAAATGAAGTGGAGAAGAAGAAGAAGAAGAAGAAGAAGAAGAAAAAGAAGAAGAAGAAGAAGAAGAAAAAAGAGAGAAAGAAAGGCGCTGGTGATAGAGTTGTGTCGCCATCTGAATGTCAGTCACTTGAGTCTGGGAGTCGCGTCCCTCCCTATACGCCTCACTGATCTCTCCCCCTCCCTCCCTCCCTCCCTCTCCTTCTCTCTCTCTCTCTCTCTCCTTCCATCCCCCCTGCTTGCCATGAGGCAGGGTGTACGTGTGTGTGTGTACGTGTGTGTGTGTGTGTGTGTGTGTGTGTGTGTGTGTGTGCGTGCAGCATGCTTGAAGCCCAGGGTCAGGCAGTGGGGATTGTTTTACTGCTCTTTATGGCTGTATTGTTTTGGAGAGAGTGGCTGGGAGAGGGTGGGACGTGGGCTTGGGAAGGGTGTGTGTGTGCGTGTGTATGCATTTGTGTGTGTGTGTGTGTGTGCGTGTGTATGCATTTGTGTGTGTGTGTGCATGGAAAGGTGGGGGTAGCTTTTAAAACTCCCCCTCTGTCCTCCCAGCTGCCTGGACTCATGGGTAGCTTTTAAGACTCAGGACACAAATTTCACATTCAATCACCCCCCCCCCCTCCAGCTCCCTCTCAAGCCTCAACCAAGTAGCAATGGCTAAGGAGACATAGAACAGTCAGAGGCCATTTTGTTTTGGGAGTGAGTGAGTTATGAATGGAGTGTGCGACAGGGTGCGAGAGTTTATGGAGCGGTGGGATGCGTCAAGTCACACACACACACACACACACAAACACACACACACACACAGCTTCCCTTACCACCTGGACACTAATGTGAGGATCGATAATGAGTTGTAATTGGATTGTCGGCATTAGGGCCATTGTCTCAGTTCAGTAGCACTCAGAATACCCCCCACCCGTGCCCCCCCTCCACAGTTACCCCCCCACGTTTTAATGGGGTCTGTTGTGCGGGCATCGGAGGTTAATTTAGGGCAGACTGAAGAACAACAACAGCAACAACAATGACAAAAAGTTTACTAGCAAAACTCTGTCGATATGACAGGCCTTGTAAACAAACCCAGCACTCCCTGAGGTGGAGTTAGCCTAGCAGTTGTTATGGTTACTGGATTAGATCACAAGGTCTTTTTTTATTCTCAAAGTCATTGTTTTCAAATCAAGTCATCCTAAAAATGGTTAGTGGTTCCCTGTAGTTCATTACCCCTTAATTAGTTGCACAGTGTGATCAAATAATGGCTTAATTCTGTTGAATTACTTAAGTACTGCATTATACAACAGTTAATTAAATTATAACATGAGGTGTCATGCCTGTTTTGGGGGCTTAACAAGAAAGTCTTTTTACATATTAATCTAAATTGAGACCCCATGCTTTTTGAATGTACAACACCTTTACCACATTATGGATTATATTACAGATTATTT
>NC_085010.1:24838034-24843034 GCF_963854185.1 Sardina pilchardus
CATTTGAGGGAACGCAATCGGGTATTCCTCCAGGACAAACAGAAATGAGAATGTTTCAATAAGAAATGGTTACAGGTTGGCCTAGATCTAAATTCTTATGATGCGCTGCTATCTTATGCTGATGCGTCCCAGTAGCAGAAGCTTGGCTGGAAACAGCGACTGTCATATCAGATCTCTGTCTGAGAGCAACAGTCAAAACGCAGCCTACTTTCTTCCCCCTATTGATTCTGATTGACAGGTTGAAGTGCCGAAGGTGTATTGCAGTGTGAGTACACGCTGAACGCCATTAAGGTCTCCGAAATATTGCCAGGTCATTTTACATCATCAGTTCACTCACTCACAGTGCCTTATCAAACACTCACTGTCTCTCTGTCTTTCTTTCTCACACAAACAGACACACACACACAGACAGACAAGTATATAGCCACGCTCACACGTACTCTACACGCACGTTCACACACTCTGGATCTGTCTCAGACTTGCTCCCGTTCTCGGGCGTGTTGGCGTGTGACAGGTGTGTGTTCACAGTGTCTGGCGGTGATGGTGTGTCAAGAGCCCCGTGCTGTCATTCACCGTCGCTAAATCGAAACGAGATCAGAGAGCAACGCCTGTTAGGGGAGAGAGCCGCACCAATCAGACCTCTGAAAACGAACGAGGAAAGTGACAGGAAGTGAAGAGGAGATAAATAAACCAGAGAGAGAGAGAGAGAGAGAGAGAGGGAGAGAAAGAGAGAGAGGGAGAGACAGACAGAGAGAGAGAGAGAGAGAGAGGGAGAAACAGTGTCTGTCCACAAAAAAGGTGTCTGTTATAGATCCTAGGTCTCTCACTATCTTTCTCCACCCTGTCCTGTTTCTTTCTCTCTCTCTCTCTGTCTGTAAGTCTCCCTTTCTCTCTCTCTCCCAGTCTCCCTGTCCTCCTCTGTTCTTCTCCATCTCATTCCCTCTTTCCCCCCTTTTCCTTCATCATCTCTCTCTCTGCCTCTCTTTCTCTCATCCTTCTTCTTTTCCTTTTCCTCCTCTCTCTCTGTATCTCTTCTCTGCTGTGTGTGCATTTTCCCCCAGTGACGAGCACTGATGGCACACCAAATGATAACAAACACAACACACACACACACACACACACACACACACACACCCTCCACCGTTAAACCACTGCCTGGGCTTCTCTCTCTCTCTCTCTTCAGGGGGCATCCCTCTCTTTTACACAGCTGCCTCTCTTTTCTTTCTCTCTCTCTCTCTATCCCTCCGTCTGAGCCATCAATCCATCCATCCACGTGTTCCTCATGCCACCAATCCTCTCCACGTCCAGAGAATAGTCTCCAGTGGTTCCCCCCCTCGTGCTACTATAAATACAGTGCCTATACGACAGCCTAAAGGACAAATCCATAGATTCCATGGGATTTCTTCTGTCTCCGCAAAAAAAAAAGAAGCAGGACGCCCCTCCTGTTTTCTCCGCACCTCCGTTTTTCATCCCTTGCTCGGGAAGGCTTTCATGTGCCAAAATAGGTCAGTGTGGTAGTGTAGGTAGCTGACATTTCCACGGGGCACAGCTCCTCACTTAAGCTACCGCAGCACAATTTTGTAGCAGATAAAAAGGCAACACACACAGGCCCACATGCCAGTAAAGGCCACTGCTGTGCCTCCCGGTGAGTGTACGCCCCGTGATTCATAGCAAAAAGTCGAGAAATGATGTTGTTGTTGTTGTTTTTCTCTTCATTTGTTTCCGTTATTTCGTTTTTCTGCAGTGGTGCTACAGTGTTAGTTACGTAAGACCAAATAGACCCAGATGGAGGCCTCACCACACTAAGGGTTTTGGGGGATATGCTAAACAGACCCATATCTTTAAGAAATAAGTTAGGTGGGCGAAGCACAGAATTCACACTGTGTTCTTCACACTGCACAATTGACTTACAAAACAAGGAACTTGTACATTCATTTCTCGGGGTAAAGTGACTCCATTGGGATTTGGTTATCATGTGTTTTGTTGTATAACCTCAATCCTCATGAACACTACCTTTTGCCCTCCGATATGCGAGCCCAGCCATCTTACCCATTAGGCTCTGCGGTGAATTTGAGGTGACAAAGAGAGCTAGGAAGTGGCCGTGGCCTTTAGGACGGAAGCGTAGCGCGTAGCGGAGCGAAGGAGGCACGGCACGATGAGACACGAGCACGGCGAAGCGCTCGGCGACCGGAGGCTAGAACAGACACCTCAGCCATGACAAAGTGCCACTGAAAACGCGGCAAACAGCTCAAAGGGCCCTTCAATTCATCGTGCAAAGCGAAAAAAAAGAGAGAGAAGACTAAACGCTCTCCTCGAGCCTTTTTCTTTTCTGTTCTTTTTTTTAGTGCCTCTGACAGTTAGACTGAAAAAAGAGTCGGAGGACAGGAAGGAGACAGATAAAGGAGAAAAACCTATGTGCCTACTCGTTCTTTTTTTCCTCTCTCTCTCCTTCACAACTCTTTTTTTCTCTCACTCTATCTTCCTCTCTCAATCTATTTCCTTCCGTCTGTGTCTGGCCCCCATAATGGGTTCTGCTGGCGTAGCTGGAGGGCAGCGCAGGTAGGCGGGAGCTGGACAGAGAGCCCGTATACCTCCACCGCGCTTCTCATCAGTGACAGGCGAATTTCACAGTGACACTCCGCCTCTCTGTCTCACACATTTGGTCAGTGTGTGTGTGTGTGTGTGTATGTGTGTGTGAGAGTGTGTGTGAGAGTGTGTGTGTGAGTGTGTGTGTGTGTGTGTGTGAGAGAGAGTGAGTGTGTGTGTGTGTGTGTGTGTTTGTGTGTGTGAGAGTGTGTGTGTGTGTGTGTGTGTGTGTGTGTGTGTTTGTGCGTGTGTATATGTGTGTGTGTGTGTGTGTGTGTGTGTTTGCTGGGGAACGGGGGCGTTTGCTGTGCAGCAAACTTAGCAGTCGTAGTCATTTGGGGATTTGTCTTTTTAAATCATTGTTTGGAGAGGAGAAGGAGGAGGCGTGGAGACACTTGGAGAGATGGGAAAAGAAGGCAAGAGAGAAAGAGAGAAAGAAAAAAAGAAGTTTGCGACTGAATCTCTCTCTCTCTCTCTCTCTCTCTGTCTCTCGAGGAGGCCTCTGAGTCCATGCTGGGTTTTAGGGGGGAAGAAGGGGGCCACAATTACGAAAATGAATGCTCATGCAGCACTAGGATTTTCATCTTGGCTGTTGCCATGGGAACAGGCCTGGAACCCCCTCCCTGCCCCCCCCACACACCCTACCCCCAATCCCCTCCATTTCTCTCTCTCTCTCACACACACACACACCGACACACACTACCCCCAATCCCCCCTTCAGACACACACACACTGTTTTCTCTCACTCTTAGCTCTGTGTTCTACAATGAAATGGAGGGGTTTTGTGGCAGGAAAAAAAAAATAGTCTGAAAGACTGGTGGTTGAAAACTTCACCCCTGCAGTTTTTTTGTTTGTTTATTTATATGTTTTCATAGAGGAGAGAAACATAAAGCGAGAAAGAGGAGGAAAGAGATTGATGGATTGGTTAAGAAACATCTAGAGAGGCAGAGAGAGAGGGAAAGAGAGAAAGGGAGAGAGAGAGAGGCAGAGAGAGGGAAAGAGAGAAAGGGAGAGAGAGAGAGAGGGAGCTGATGCCATATAAACAAAACACTAGGCTTAAAAAAAAGCAGCCCCTTAAAATGTCATGGCTGCCAAACAAACACAGCACAGCCCCTCATATGCATTGAAGGAAGCCCTGTGCATTTCAACCTGCGCCTTCAGACCTTCAGACTAGATGAGACGAGACTCCGAATAATTCACCTCCACTTCACCGCCACTGGCTGCTGCTGAGACAGCCCATCAGCGCGGCAAATTACCGCCGCAGCAGCGCACTTTCCCATTACGTTGTCATTAACATCGCGCGTCATCTGCGCTCGCCGGGGAGCGTCGACTCGACTCGTTCGGAGGTTATCCCCACGTCTCCCCGCGCGATAGGCTGTTGACCTTGGGTGGAATAAAGGCACGCGAGACTGCCATTTTTCCACCGGCGTGTGACTGAATCAAAAAAGCATTCCGATGCTGGAAGGGCGCTAACAGCACTGTATGGGTCTGTGTTTGTCCAGCGTCCAGGTGGGAGGTGTGGGGGGGGGGGGGGGATATGGCCTGTTTCAGTGTAGTGCTGTCATGTTATTAAACCACTTTGGGTGTGTTAGTGGTTGCTGGTGTCTGTTAACACTAAACCTATTGACAGGCTGATGTGATAGGTGTGTGTGTGTATGAGAAAGAGAGAGAAAGAGAAAGAGAGTGTGTGTGTGTGTGTGTGTGTACATGTGAGTGTCTTTAAGCCTGAGTTTCACATTACATGGCTTGAGTGGTGTTGCTGTCTGGCCCAATCTGTCTGCCAGATCTTGTTGACGTGTTCTGTTGAAATCGGGGAGAATTAGGACAAAAGACAGATCAGACAGCACTTGTCACTGTAACATGAGAGCACCTCAAAGAACAAATAACCTAACAGCAGGCTGTTGCAACACTCTCTTCACCTCAGGTATATTTACACCGACATGGAATAGTGCCATTCTAGACATGGGAGAAATATTGGGGAAACCTGCCTTTAGTTTTGCATCGCCAGTGATACAGCATGAATAATATATGGTTATGGTTATTTAGCAGTTATTTAGCATATAATAGTATTAATAACAGAATAATAGAGTAACAGCATAATGGCAGTTCATAGTAGTTCAAAATAGTTCATAGACACAATTCCCCTTGGATATCAATAAAGTATCTATCTGTTTATCTATCTATCTATCTATCTATTTATCTTTCTATCTATTAGGGTAAAACATATGCAAGTACAGAAGTGCTATAGCATACTGTTAGAATGTTGTGTTCATATTTGTACTTAATTCTGTATTATATATAATAGTTTCAATGTATTGAAGAATGCATACAATAGTATTGCAGCATATCCTGTAGCTCTGTGAAGCTACCTTCCTAGTGTAGCTGTGGGTAAAGCTCTATAATGAATGCATGGG
>NC_085010.1:24848034-24890534 GCF_963854185.1 Sardina pilchardus
GCCTGATGCGCAGCAGCCACAGCAGCAGCCACAGCAGCAGCCACAGCAGCAGCATCAACAACAGCCACAGCAGCAGTAACAGCAGCAGCGCCGGCGTTGGCAGCATGTTGGTGATCCCACTCAGCCCTCGCAGCCAGGGTCCCCCCGCGCTGCCCACTGCCAACTGCACCTTCAGCCCCGAGCGCCCGCTGCAGCCACAGCAACAGCAGCCACAGCAGCATCATCAGCAGCAGCAGCATCAGCAGCAGCATCAGCATCAGCATCAGCATCAGCAGCCCAACGGCCCGCAGCAGCAGCAGCAGCTGCTGGGTGATCGCTCACCTCCGCCGCCACAGACCAACGCCGCCGCCACCGCCGTCATCGTCGCCACCCCTGCTGTGCCAGTGCAAATGCCCGCTACGCCCATTACGCCTCCCGGGGCCGTGGTGTCCACGGGGAGCGCCAGCTCCAGCTCCAGCCCGGGCGTGGCCTACGCCATCATCTCCACGCCAACCGCAGCCGCGGGCAACGGGGTGGCGGCAGTCAGCGAAGCGGTGAAGGTCCAGCCGCTGCTGTTCAGCACTGACAACAAGGTGAGGACAAGGAGCGCGTGCAAACACAGACAGTTTACTCAACTCAGAGTTCATACGTTTTTAAAAAACCTGGAAAAGTTATGGAATTTGAAAATGCTAATTTCCAGGCCTGGAAAGGTTTTGGAAAACAAAAAACACCCCAAAAGTTTTGGAAAAGTCATGGAAATTTGCCTCACCCAATTCAACTCAGAAACATCTCTCATTTGGGCAGGTCATGTCTCACACTTGTGTCACAACCGATTGGCAAACTTTTACGTTTTGAGAGCATTCCTTTTAGGTAACCATCCCGTTATCTCACGCGTCACATCTATTATTAATGTAGCACTAGTTGATGTGAGGTTTTGAGAATTACAGTGTATATGGTCATGGAAATTTGTGAAAAAATCATGGAAAAGTCATGGAAATTCTCTGGTGGAAATGTGTATGAACCCTACACATTTATACATCTACATCTACACATACACACATTCTACTCACCTACATACACACACACACACACACACACACACACACACACATACGCAGTAGCCAGAAAATGGCACTTAACCCCGAGTTGCTCTGAAGCCCTTGTAATAATTGATGTATCTACTGTATGTCATCAGTCAAATGAATAAGTACAAAGAGTTATCACCAGCATATACTTAATATAACACTTTATATACTGCTTTTTATCCCACATAAGACATTTAAAGGAGCTCTAAGCGATGTCGGGTAACTTCTGTTGACGTTCAAACAAAACAGAGACCTAGCTCTCCCTCCCCCTCCCTCCCTCTCCGTCCCATGTAACTGAAACTCTCCTGAACGCTTATCTCGTTAGTGAATGGCTGGAAAGGTTTATGTTTCATGGTCCAAGCTGCACCAGGCTGTTTTTTGTTGCCGTTTTTTGGAGCCTGGGCTGTCCACAGACACCGTGTTTTTCTACAGTGTATTCAGGGGACAGGGAGCTAGCAGAGTGTCAGGCGATTTTTGCTGTATGGGACAAAACATGTTTTACCTTAGAAATCGTGTAACATCGCTTAGAGCACCTTTAAAACACACAAAAATATATTCCATGTTACCCATCTGCAGTTATGTCCATTACACAGACTTAGTCTTAGTCACTGGCTTCAGTCCTTATCTGTTTACATATTTACACCGTCATAAACACACTCAGTCATTTCTCACTTGGTCATTCGCAGTCCACACATTTCACACACACCCATGATAATTACGTTGCTATGACACACCATTACACAAGATTCCCAAATATGAGCACACACAGTACGTCGCTCCAAGATTCCTGCGGTGACATTCTCAGACGCGGGCACCTGACCAGCTCAATGTCACCAGGCGGATAAGTGCTTTTCATAATCCCACAGCTAGACGACTCAAACCCCCCCCCACACACACACACACACACGACTCTCATCAGGTGACAGAGACGCTGGCCAAGGTTAAACCGCCCCAATCACGTTTTTTTGTTTTGCGTTCGCGGTCTCATCTGGCCTGGTCATGGTGCCGTGGCCTGACCTCCTGGTGTAAGTCGAGCCAGAGCGATCCATCTGGGGGCACTATGAAAAACGCGGGGGTGGTTGAGGGGTACGGGAGGAAGATTTGTGAGCCTCATTAGGGTGTCATTAAAAAGAGATGCCCCACTCTTTACCGCTGTCACCTTTGGTTCCCATTTGCTTCCACACACACACACACACACACACACACATGCACACGGACACGGACACGCACACACACACGCTCAGGCAAACACACCTCCTGGGTCAAGGCCCGGAGCCAGCAAGATCAACGTGCAATATGAAATATATCGACAAGGAAGCCATTTATTAAGACCCTCATTTTAATCTTAGTTAACCTTGTCATAATACTACATTCATATTGTAACTTGTCCTATAATAACCGCCCGCAAAGACTCTTAGCTTAGCATTGAGCCTCACTGAATCTTTTATGGTGCAGTAAAGTGTCCGTTGATGAAACACTTTTTCACTGTGTTCATATTAATATATATATATATTTCAGTGCTGTATCTGATGAGTTATGGACTGAGATAGTGTTATTTTATGGTGGTGGGATTAAGAGGAATGAAATATAACGACGTGCTTTGCCTCTGATCTTCTCTCAGGTGATCATCATCCAGCCTCAGCTCCCCAGCGGCTCGCAGGATTTGCCAGCACCTCAGACCGACAGCCAATCACAGTCCGAGTGCAGTTCCGCCCCCGCCTCACCAGCCAAGAAGAAGGAGGAAGTGGACCCTGAGGTAAATTTGCCCTCACAGTCAACTCTTCCTGGTTGCCGGAGGGCACTCTAGCGTAGAGGCAGGGGAGAATGGGTGGCTAATTAATGCTAATAAAAAAAAAACTAGCGTACAATAGCACAGAACACAAATGCGCTGCTAGCTTGCGTCGAAGGCCCTACTCCAGATGTGTGGAATGTGCACGACGTCCTTTCAAAGTGACGTGGACTGTTTGTACTTCTCCAAACTTTTCTGTTGCAATACTGGTCACTCTTTCATATTTTACAAGTAAAGTGCAGTATTTATGAGCAGACAGATTGAACTAGACACACACAAGTGAGGCGGAGAGGTTTCAGCGGAGGAGTGTATTGCTCCTGGGCCGTGATGTGCGGAGTTAAAGTTGTGAAAACGGGCACAGAAGGGAGCGGCCGCCACATCACATTAGAGCAGAGGGGGGGGGGGGGGGGGGGGGGGAGACAGCTAAGGCTCAGGTGGTGCATGCCTTCCCAGCATCCTTTTATTCTCTTCCTCCGTCTGTCTCTTTCTGTCTCATTCTCTTTCTCTCTCTCTCTGTCTGTCTCTCTCTCACACACACATACCGACAGACATTCTCTGTCTCTCTCTCTCTCTCTCTCTCTCACACACACGCACACACACATACACACGCACACACCCACACACCCACAAACAAACACACACACACACACACACACCCACAAACAAACAAACACACACACACACACACACACACACACACACACACACACACACACACACACGCACACACACACAAAAAAACAAACAAACACACACACACTCCAGCTCTTCTCTCTTGCCGTGGTTCGTACACTCCTGTCTGACTGCTCTTCTTCTTCCTCCCACCTCCAGAAAATTGCCTTCATGGTTGCACTTGGCCTGGTCACCACCGAGCACTTGGAGGGTGAGTCCAGCTCTAATCTCCACGCCACACACACACACACACACACACACACACACCAAAGGATTACGCCATGGAAATGAATCAGCTCTGTGCATTTTTGCTTAGCCAGCAGGAAACTGTTGCATGTTTCATTTGAATTCTCCTCCCTGATGACAAAACAGAATAAATCAGCTCATGACCACCAAGTAACCCCCTAGCTTGTGAAAACTACAAGAGAGGGGAGAAAAATATGAAACACACACACACACACACACACACACACACACACAGCAGGTGCCTCAGGCAGGTAGATCCTCATGTGGTTCCTCTCTGTTCCCTTTCCTGTGACAGAGCTCCAGATCAAGAGGCAGGAGCGGAAGAGAAGAAGCACAGCCAACCCAGCCTACAGTGGCCTGTTCGAGCCAGAGGTGAGCGGCACGCACACACACACACACACGCAGAGGACCCTACCAGACACACATGCACACGCGCGCGCACACACACACACACACACACACACAGGACTCGACCAGACACACACACACACACACACACACACACACACACACACACACACACAGAGGATCGGTCCAGACACAGCCACACACAAAACGAGGATTTCTGGCCCGTCTAAGCACATTTGGAACAGCTTATCTCGAAGACTGTCTGTTTTCCCCCCCCCACACCTCCAAAGTCGGCCAAGGGCAGAGCTGGCGCTCTGTGCAGGAACATCATGTTAACTCTCATATCAACCTTCCGGCTCGTGCCATGCTATCAGGCGCTACGTCTGATGATGGATGCTGTGCGTTTGGCGGCGGGTGTAGTAGCCGGTGGGAGGGGGTGGTGTTTGTTTTTCTTGGTGCGTGTCCTGACTGAAGGAGTTAACGCCTCTCTTTGCCTTTCTTGTTGTTTTTTTTTCTGCTTTCCAGCGCAAGCGTCTCGCATCCAATTACCTGAGCAATCCACTCTTCCTATCAGCAAGAGGTAAAACACATTCCGCATGCCATCACCAACACACCGCTGGGTCACAGCCCATGCAATTATACAGGGGGCAGCATTATGGCAATACTACACACACACACACACACACACACACACACACACACACACACACACTCTATCTCTCTCTCTCTCTCCCTCCCTCTTACACACACAACAAACAAAAGATTAGGATAAAATATTCGCATTCTCTGCGTTCTCTGATGCCAGGGCTGACGCACTTAGCACATAACAGTATAACTGTTTAACTCCACTCTTAGACGAACAAAAGCAATCCACCTCCATAAATGTAGAAGATTGGACACTGCTTTGTGCTATGTTATCAGTTCATTATTCTACACTGGGGTAGTCCTTCACGAAATTGAAGTGCTGTGTTAGGGCTTCAATACAATGGGGAAGTAGGTGCTTATAATTGCATTGATAACGCTATTGTAACGCTCTTGGGCTTGTATGGAGTGATTGCAATTGCATGGCTTTGTTGTCTTTAACCTTTCCAACAACACAAACGTTTATCTCACAAACACATTTGCAACCAGACTGCATGAACACACTCATGCTCACACCACGGACCCTTGTTAACTGTGTGTGTACTCACTGTCAGCTACTAACATTGTTTCTGCTTCTTGTCTGCACGCAAAGACCCAGAGGACTTGTGCTGGAAGGTATGTACAACGTACAACTCTCACAGTGTGTGTGTGTGTGTGTAAGAGTGTGTGTGTGTGTGCACGCGTGTGTGTGCAGTCCTCATGTCTATGAAGGAGCAATTAACCCCAGTGCGGCCTGAAACAGGTGGTTTATATGTCAGCGAGTGGACGATTGCCAGTGTGTAGTGGCCTCACAGGAGAGCCATTGGTCAGGACTGTCCTTGGTCCCCGTCCCGCTATATTCACCGCCCGCACGTCCACATCGTTAGCAGGGAGTCCATTAAAGCGGAATAAATGGCGGATAATCACCTTTGCAGTAAAATTGATCACCGTCGTCTGTGAGCTCTAGTCAATCGTAGTGAAGCAGGAAGATTGGTTTTACATGCCGCAAGACTCCCCCCCCCTAACCCCCCCCCCCCCCCCTTACCAACGGCGCGTAGCTTTCCGGAACAATCTGAGCCCTTTGGCATGATGGCACCTTGAATTCTCATTATGGGCATCAAGCTTTACTCGCCTGGTTGCTGGCTGCCCGTGACCCCAGAGCTCACGTTTGCAGTTATCTACCATGGAATGGCGGGCTATTGCGTGGCACGCTGACCAGTGTCTGATGCGGTTATTGGCTTGTGGGTTTTTGTCGCCCTGCTCGAGCTGGGAACTATTTAATGAGAGAGATAGGAACCCCACACACTGCCCCCCCCCCCCCCCCCAACTACCTTTGGGAAGGAAGACCTGAGACAGAAAGAAAGAAAGAGTGAAGTGAATAGACTTGAACACCATCATTACTCCTCCATCCATCTATCTATCATCCGTCTATCTTTCGGGGAGATGGAGTCCATCCAATCATTTTTAACGTCCCCAATCTGTGGAAATCTGAATGCGCTTTTTTACCCCAAGGCAATGTGAGCGAGCACATCCATAAGTCTAGAGGTAGAATCCAACTGAATATTTTAGTCTCTGAGTATTGTGAGTCTGACAATATTGGGTCTGCAGAAATGAGGGGAAAAAATGGGTCACCATCAAGATGAAAGCAGCTAATTCCTTTGTTGTCCTCGCTTACTGTCGAGGCATCGAGTAAACAAAAACAAATGTTGTGTATGAAAAGATGCGCTTAGCTGCATGCAAATAGTGAAAATGTTTCATGGCCAGACTTGCAGCACTGCGACTATTTCACTGCCTCCTAACACTCCTGTGTGTGTGTGTGTGTGTGTGTGTGTGTGTTAGGAGGAGCTGGAGCATGACGACCACTGCGCCGTGTGTAAGGAAGATGGCGAGCTGCAGCAGTGCCACACCTGCCCCCGCGCCTTCCACCCCGACTGCCTCCATCCGCCTCTCAAAACGCCGCCCAAGGGTGTATGGATGTGCCCCAAGTGCCAGAAGAAGGTACACAACTGGAACTAGAACTAGACCAAGAGGAACTTGAACAACGAGAACTAGAACGAGAACTAGACCAAGAAGAACTAGAACAATGAGAACTAGAACGAGAACTACACCAAGAAGAACTAGAACGAGAACTAGAACGAGAACTAGACCAAGAAGAACTAAAACAACGAGAACTAGAGCAAGAACTAGACCAAGAAGAACTAGAACAATGAGAACTAGAACGAGAACTAGACCAAGAAGAACTAGATCAACGAGAACTAGAATGAGAACTAGACCAAAAAGAACTAGAACAACGAGAACTAGAACGAGAACTAGAATGATGACTATAGATGAATTATGACAAACTGTCTCATATCACTAGTTTGCCTCAGGCTGATGCGCACTAGATTTTTAACTAGATTGATTTTAAGAAAACAGGACCTTCAATGTGCTTCTGGGTGTTTGTGATCAGCGAAAGCTCGTGTTGTAGGCTGACGTTCTAAATACGAGACGTTTGAATTATTTACGTCTCTCTTGTTTACAGTCCTTTGTCGATTCAGAAATAACATATAAACTTTGACACATCAGACCACAAAAATAACTGTTTTTTCAATGGGAATGCGTGATTAGAGAGTGAGGCTCTATAGTGTGTATCTGATTTGAAATGAGGAATGAATAAGTGAGATGGTTGAAAAGCCATTGATCGGCCATCTTTGAAGTGAGGACAGCATGGAGCAGAAGACGCTCCTTTAATGGAGGAATTGTGAAAAATCGATTGAACTTTCTGTCAGTGTCTTTTTTTTATCTGTCTTGAGATGAAAAGATGTTACATGTTGCTTGATTTGATTTGAACTTTGATTTCTTAGTTGAATTAGAACTAAACATCAATCCATCAGCCCTCAGGATTTAACAGCTGACACACACAAAAAAAAAAAACTCTTGATGTACTTATGATTTCTGAAATAGTGAATCATCACTCTCTCTTCTTATTGTTCCCGCAGGTACTGAACAAAGAGAATATGGCTTGGCCACACAACTTTGTCCAGTCATACGTTACACACAAAACAAGTAAGCCACAGAACTAAATAAATCATCTTTTATCTCCAGTTTTCGCAAAATTTTGATTTATTTGGAAACTAACCCCCATCTATCTATCCCCCTCTCTCTATCTATTTATCCTTCTATCTATTTATCTATCCATCTCTCTCTCTCTCTCTCTCTCTCTCTCTCTCTCTGTCTGTGCAGTGAAAGAGGATGAGAAGAGGAAACTGCTGCGGAGGAACTGTGAGCTGAAGAAGGAGTGCGCTCACCTGGAAGAGCAGGACAACAGGCTCAGCAGCTCCCTCACAGTAAGTCCACTCCAGCCGTTCGGTCTCTGCCATCAGCTGTCCTCTCCGGCACGTCCAAAACAATCCCAGCAGACTCTCCTCATTGAGCTCTGCTTTTGGTCTTCGATGTGTCTCTAGTTAAAGTGGTCAGATCATGATGCAAAAGATGTCCGTTCTGTTTGTTCACCAGAATTACAGGGTGTTAGTAATCCACATTAACAAACTATTAACTTCTGGACAACTATACCTTCTGTACTACTATGAATAACCATTCAAAAGCATTCGGTTTAATGCACCTTTAAATATTTCCAGTGGAGCGTAAGCTGTGATGGCATCTTCTTTTATATTCTGCTACTTGTATGTTCACTCGGACACTAATCATCTTGTTTATGCCCTTACAAGGCAACCCTTAATTCAACGTTGACACTTATAAATCCTTGTAAACAATTACACTAATTGCAAACTCCATGTACTGTAAACAAGTACACTAAAACAATAGCAACTACACACTTGGTGCCCCTCCGGAAATACAGTATATGAGCTGGCTAAAGAGCCCTCCATGCATGAATCCAATTCCTGAGTATCTGTCGGTGTCCATACTGTCCATACTATCCATACTGACCTGAGGTCAATCACTTACATCCCCTCCCTCCCTGCCCTTTAGAAATGCATTGACCTGAAGGACAGGCTGCTGGATCAGCAGCGAGAGACCCAGGCCTCTCTGGAGCGACTCAAGGCCCTCATCCGCCTCATCCAGCGGGACCAGGTCATCCAGGTCACCATGACGGCCACCACCACCACCACCGCCGGCGCCTCGCTCCTGTCCCTGCCCTGGATCAAGCCCACCAGCAGCGGCGGGGCTAACTCGCCTTCTGCCGCCACAGCTCCCCCTATGGGCTCCAGCACGCTCCTGCAGAAGAGTCTGCCTCAGCCCCAAGGCAACAACTGACCACACAGCAGGTCACTTGAGATCACATGCTATAAAACAACACGCAGAGAGAGGAAAAGAGCGAAGTGTTTCTTTTTAAATTCACATGCATACACACACACACACACACACACACACATACTCACACAGACATATTGACACATGCCCTGACTCATACACACACGCTCACAAAGAGAGGTTTTAAGAAACCATGGAAACACAGTCACAAGAAGGACATATGCGATATTTACCTTGCGTGGATTTTTTTTTTCTCCGAAGGAACTGTTATGTCTTACGATTATAAATCTAAAACTCACAAAAAAGAACAAATATATCCTTCACTCGATTCATAACAAGTATTTTTTAACTCCAACACCTACAGTGCTTAAGAGATTTTTTTTTTTTACTTATTGTTTTTTTTTTTAAAAGAAAACTGTTAATTTATTATCGTTCTTGGCCTTAATGTATTTATCGACTTTAAAAAGCAGATCACAGTGCCGCCATGGATACATCAAATAAGTATTTCCCAGCGGCCAGAGATTTCTTTTCGTTGTTACTTAAAAAAAAAAAAAGACAGGAAAAATGACTAATTGTTCTACTTCTAGTGGGAGAGAAATTAGAGTAGTGTTAGTTATGAATAAACCACAGACATATGAGATGGGGAAGAGCTGTACATTGATATATCGGCATAGATATTTGTTCTCATTCTCCTATGAACAATATTTGCCATATGAATTCAGGTGAAGGGGGACTGGGTGGGATAGGGGTTGGGCGGGGGTGATGTTTCCATTGTGTATGTACGTACGATGCATATGAGCCTTCAAACAACAACAACAACAACAGAAAAACAAAAAACAAAAACAAAAACTAAAAAAAGAAAAAAAAGAGAGATCGGAGAGAAGAAAAACAGAGAATAACTTTTTTCAGTATTAATATAGTCAAAAAGAACAAAGAACAAAGTATTTAAGATGACTACAGAATTTAGCATTTCTAGTGGAGAATTTAGTATTTTCATGAAGCTGCCTGTTGATAAAGGAGAGGAGTTGAAGTTTCGGAGGGGATCATAATGTACATAATGTTGTACCGTCCATGCAGGTCCTTTGTTTTTTCTGTGTTGTTACTGAACTTCACATACTCAATCTGAGCTTTCTTTTCCAATTTTCCCGTTCAAATAACTTGTTTATTGTTTTCTTTCCTTTTTTGAAGGGCCATAGTTTTACCTGTGTGTTAGTGATCTTTCACTCCCTGAACCTTTTCCCCTCTTATCTCTTCACCAGTACGGAAAATATGCCAAAAACCTTACTTTTTTGTACTGGAAAACTCCTACGATTCAGCCTTTTGGTTTTGGTATGTGTATTATATGTGTACCTGTTTTTTTTTTTTTTTTTGTTACTGTACCACTTTAATGCTGTTCGATTCAATTCTTTATTTTTCTTGTATGACTTTCTAACAATTCAGCGTTTTTCTGGAAGCGAAACTTGCTTGTATCAAAAGTGGCATTTTTCTTTTAAAAACTTTTGTATTTATTTTTAAAAAAATCTGCTAGTCAATACAAATGAACACTGCCTCAAGATCAAAAAGAGAGTAGAAAAATCCAGGGTTTCTTTCTTATCACATTCTTTTCTTTACAAAAAAGCAAACAAAAACAAAACACTGGTTAACTAGAGTTTTTAGTTGTGGGTGGGATAGTTTTGTGTGTCAACTTGCTTGGTCAGTCTTCCGGCTATGCCCTCGAGATACAGGGTTTAACACAGTATGACCCACTGGCAGCAACACCAAATCCAACTAGAGCAAAGTCCCTTCTTGCATAAACCTTAGGACAGACTACGTCAGCAGACACTTCGTCAAAAAATATCTCCCCCCTGGCTTTGTCTACATAAACAATAAGGCGTGCACATACACAACTACATAACCATAAACACATAGATGTTTATAGCCATTGATATCAACAATGTTCTCAAAGTACAATTCCTATAATTAAGGAATTATATCTATATATATCTATATATAAAAATCAATTCATATTCATTAACTAACCATACTCAAGACCAAACAGTTTCCATGTCAAGATGAACGCAAACTACATTTTTTTTTTTATTATTGTTTTAGCTCTTAACCCTGCATATAGACATGCACTGATGTTAGAAACAGCACTGAGATTTACTCATAGTATTTCTGGGAAAAAAATGCAATACGGAGAGCAAGACTAATGAAATATCCATTTGTCAAGTCTTTGTTCTCCAAAAAGAAAAAGGGTCAGTGTATCTGGCCTTGGAAAACAACTTTGTCCTTTGATTTTGTCATCACCTACCGTGAAATTGCAAAGAGACGAGAGCGTAAATGAGACACTGTTTGTAGCCCCAGGCCAGTGGCCTGTATCAACTTCACTTGTCTCCGTGACAACATAGATATCAAGCTCCTCAAAAGCAAATGTTTTTGCTTTAAAGTCACTGACAACCCAAACGAAAATCTCATAACATTTCTTAAATCATTTAAGGGCTTTGAAACATTCACGTCATACCATACAATTCCTGCCTTTCGTGATGACAGTGTTTCAAACGATCAAAAACGCAATTCCAACAGGGGACATTTTTTGATCCGAGCTTTTAAAATATTAATTTAATTTATTATTATTGTTGCATATCTTTTTTTTTTTTTTTTTAAATGCATATCATTATTTTGGCCTTGTGTTCTCTTTCCTGTACTTCCCTTTTGACCTCTTTGACACATTACCCGCACCACGACACCACGGAGATACCGACATACTGACAAATAAGCGGCCGCAGGCTGACAAAAGCCGATACCAGAATGTACGCCATTCCTCCATACATATCATTCCAGTCCCAGCTCTGTATTCACAGAGAGGCTTCTTTATCCCCCCCTGCCCTGAGGGGGTTCGGTCAGGGCACAGGGGCAGTTGGCTTTGGATGGGTGATCAAAGAGCCGGCTGATCAACAGCACTGATGGCAAGCAGACTCTTTTAAAAAAAAAAAAAATGGTTATATGCCACTATGAAGCCCTGTGCAGCAGATCGGACCAAGTACTGACAGATAGAAGAAAAGATAGATTGAAAATGGAGGGGGTGGCGGGGGGGAGGATTGGCCCATAACTCATCATTTACCCTATTAGGAGGTTCATTCCAACCTCTGTCATGGTCCCCGCATTTCCCAGAATCTTCTCCGGGAGAAACTGTGCAGTGCTTATACAGATCTATTTTAATACACGCAACACTAAGTTGAACAGAGAAGAGAAGAAAAAAAAACCTTTTATATTCTTTTATCAATGAACAAAGAGAGTGAGAAGGGATACAAAAAATAATGATGACAAAAAAATAAGCATTTTTATTGTTTGCCAATTATGCATTCTGACTTAGCTTGCAACATTTGATATGTCCTTTTAAAATGAGGAAAACCAAGAACGAAGACAGAGAGAAGAGAAGAAAAGAAAACACGCCAAGTTTTAGATTGAAAATGTCTTTGGGACTGTTGAAGTAGTGTTTTCTTTTTCATTGTCATAAAAACAAGGGGACTGTCCAGTGGATAGTATGTATAGGGAAGTGTTTGTCTTACATATGCCAATGTAGTTTTTTCTTCTTCATGATGCATTAAAAGTTGATTGATGGAAGTTGGTAAATGGTAAAGAGTAGTCTCACTTTTTTTGTACCAAGTTCTTACAAAAAACTGATTCGTTAATAAACAAAAATCTAAGAAAAAAAATCGGTTGCGGTTGAGTAGCTTTGGAGTCTTAATATTGCACTATAAATATGTAGTGATGTTAAATAAGTTCATGGAAGTGGTCAGTAGTATAATTAGACCCCAAAGAAAAATGTTATGAATGAAAGGCACAATAGCCAAAGATAAATGCTTAGTTACATACATACACACACACTGATAACTAGACAAAACAAGCTCTACTTGTCCTTCACATAAACAGACATACACACACAAAGACAAACACAAACGATAATTACACAACCCATAAATACACAGAGGAACATCATCATCACCATTAAGACAACAGTAGCATTAGGTGGTGCAGCAGCATGAGGGTTTAATGTCTCAGTCTTGTGAGCGTAATGCTTTTCCTACTAGCGGAGTCACAGCTTGAGTGAACACCCTCAGGCCCAGGAGTGGGTCCAGACTCAGCCAAAGCTCAATCGCAAGTCTCCTGTTGCAGGAGGAGCGCCCCCTAGTGTTGGCACTCCTACTTTTTTGGCGGTGGAGCAGCAGAAGAAGGCACTGAAAAATCTTCCCTAATGCCTTGTGACAGCTCGGCTCCCGCTGTCATCCTCGCGACTTCTCCCTGTCAAAGAGGCCGGCGTGGAAGAAGAGGAAAAGAACAGAGCGGTGTGATGTGGCACTCTTCTCGAGCCGTTTCGTTCTTCTCCGGCCGTCTCAATCTCGTGTGTCATCTTGAGTAGTCTCCCAATGACTATGGAGCTCTGTATGCAAAGCAGGTTTATCTTAATACAGATATACCTTCTTCAGGTCTTACTCATTTAGGCAATGACATACCACCAAATGCATTCTTTGACATGCAGTACTAGCGAAGAACAGAAGGCACTTTTGTTCATGTCCCAGGGTTTGCAGGGTTGGCTGTATCGGACATGTTAATGTTATGTTACTACACAATCCAATTGGAGCCCCTCCAAGCTTACAATCGTGAAAAACCGGATCAATCCCAACCAGCAGACTTGTGTAGGCAACGCCGCAAGTGAAGGCACTGATCCAGTCGCCTTTTGATGTGTGACGAGAGCAAACGATTGAGACACACGCGTGCGTCAGTGGGCCGCTCACAGGAGACCCCGACAGATGCTTGATGTTATGAACCGTGGCAAGGACCAAAGAGCTTTTGTGTGTCGGGTCCACAGCTCGCCCAATAACAAGCTGGACCAGGGAAACATGATGTGAGAAAATGAGGCGCTCACACTCAGACGCCCTGTCAGGTCTCTGTATCCACTGCAGTTAAAGTGTGGCTCCAATTCCCCCCCCCCCTCCCCCCAACCGCACCCCCCCCCCCCCCCGACAACCCAGCCTTCAAGGTTATCTCCAGTGCAGCTGCAAGCGAGAGCGAGGTTGCCATGGCAATAGCCGGCTTAAAAGGCTTCTTTTTTCCCTTTCTCTTTGTAGCATGCT
The DNA here is from genome assembly GCF_963854185.1 of Sardina pilchardus. Lineage (NCBI taxonomy): Eukaryota > Metazoa > Chordata > Actinopteri > Clupeiformes > Clupeidae > Sardina > Sardina pilchardus. The sequence continues at coordinate 24,862,143 of NC_085010.1, forward strand.
CAGGTTTGATTTAGAGTTTTGAAAAAGAAAAGAAAAGAAATAAAAAAAAAAAACATACAGCAATGAAGATATCCTCTTGTAGCATACTGTAGTGTTGCAGAGACCAGTCTTTTGGAGACGAGATACAGCACAGCACCCTTGTATTCAAAGTAAAAAAAAACTATACACAAATATTTTTTTGTAACAAAATGAGCTTGCAACCCCTCTAAAAAAAATTAGTAAAGGTGACCCCGTATAACAAACAAGAACCACGTAATCTAACTGACCCAACACACCCTTAGTGGCATGTAGCCAGGGTGGAGCAAAGGCTTTTCACAAAGATGGACATGGATGTAGACGTCTCCAGTTGTCAGGTGCAGTTACTTCACCGTGAGATGAGAAGGGGGGGGGAGTATAAGGCTTTTAGGTGGCAGTGGGTGTTAGGGACGGCGTGTGGGGTGGGTAGGTCTGTCAGGGCAGCACCTGAGAGGCGGGGTGGGGTGGGTAGGCCCGTCAGGGCAGCACCTGAGAGGCGGGGTGGGGTGGGTAGGCCCGTCAGGGCAGCACCTGAGAGGCGGGGTGGCGGCAGCCGAAGACGGTGTGGTAGTGCTCCACCAGCAGCTCGGTGAAGATGTTGAGGGGCGTCAGGGCGCTGAGTGACACCGAGCCCTGGGGGGGGCGCGCCAGGTTGACGCCGAACACGCACGCCAGGTTAGACGAGCTCATCTTGTTATCGATGCTCTTCTGGGAGACCTGGGGAGATCGTGAAGGGGGAGCGGAGGGATACAAAAAATTGAGGAAAAAATCACAAGCTAATCACTAATGATTGGAGTACTATACACAACATTAAATGTTTTAGCCACAAGAAAGTGTTTGGAGTGTGCGAGAAAGAGAGAACAAGCGAGCGAGTGTGTGAGATAGAGAAAGATAGATATATAGAGGAAAAGTAGTCTCAGAGGAAGTGTAGGAGGAAGGCGAGAAGACAAAAAAATATTAATATATCTCAGCCTGAATAAGCTAAATTGATTTCACCACCTCTTGCGGCAAGTTTCACTTTTAGAGCTGTGTTTTGCCTTACAAGGCTGAGAGAGCAATTATTACATCTTGAACAGCACTGCAGGAAAATGAGGCCTTGGTGAGCCTTGACAAATGACACGACACCACACGACAAGGAGAGGTGGGGGCGGCGGTGATTGTGCAGCCCGACCTTGGTAGACAAACAGCAGCAGTGGGCCTAGTTATATGACAAGAGTTGCCACTTTAGTAACTTCTCTCTTCCTCCACCTCATCGTTCTCTCTTTCTCCTTGTGACTGAATGACATTACCACCTCCTCCTCCTCCTCCTCCTCTTCTCTGTCCATTCAAATAGCCTGTAAACTGTGCAGCACAGGATGGGGTGTGCAATGTGCTCTGTATGTTTCATTCAAAACAGCTCAAGGTGATATTCTGACTCAGCTTCACTCCCTATTGTCTAGCGAAAGTGCAAGTCTCTGTTTATCAAACAATTAAAATCCTGGCCAATCCCCAGCCTTCCTGGTTATAGAGACTGTCTGGGCAGGCTACGATCAATAAGATCTCAGGCCAATGATGTCATGTAAAGGAAATAATTGATATAATGTGATGACACAATCCCAAGTCTTTAACAGAGTCCACCACAAAAAAAAAAAAAAAAAAAATCTCACGACACTGTGACTGGAGGAGCTGAATCACTCACAAGGCTATTTTCCCCTAGTGGCCCAGCCTGGTACAGCAAGAGAGTCACCAGTCAAAAAACACCACTTCTCTCAACGAGCTCTGAGAGTCAGCCCTCACAGCCACTCAAACACCACCACCAGAGTTAATCTCTCTCCTAAAGAGGCTTCTGTCACACTCAAATATGAAAAGGCCCACTGGCTACTCTTAAGGAGACAGGTACTCCGGTAGCTCCGGAGTGCTAAACAAAGACCCAGGGCATATACAGTATTTATGACTTACAGCTTATTGACTACCTGCACCTTCGCTTAAACTTTAAAGCAGCGCAACACAGTTCTTTTAGATTAAAACAAAGACTTCATTAATTTTGCTACATTGATTTACAATACTGATTTACAATACAGAGAGTAGAGTATGTCTCTGCAACTGTTGATGCACGCCCGGAATGCTTGGCATTGGGCTAGGCAACGTTGTTGCAAGTCCGAGCACGACTCCTTCGGCCAGCATTAGATGAAATGGATAACTCCTTCATGCTAAATGGGTAGCCAAGTCACTGGAAAATTCCACGTAAATGAAATTCCAACATTGTGTTTCTTGAAATCATCTCCTATGGACTAGCAGGCATCGCTAGAGAGCAATAAAGATGGCCGACACTCTGGCCATCTCCTCTCTGGTGATCAAAGCCCTGACGTCTCCCTGGAGCCTCAGGATCACTCTGCGCTGCTGGACAGCAGGACCTCAGGGTGTCTGATCTGGGATGAAGGGCGCATGGCTATGGAGTACCTCAGGCATCATCCCACAGACCTTGTCCTTGAAAGGTGTAGTCTACAAGTGTTAGTACTGGAGCTCAACAGCCTATTCAATGGCACCCCTCTCCCTTCTATGATCGTGAAGCGCTGTGTTGATTGTAACCAATCAGAAGCGGACATCCCGGGTCCAGAAAGTAAGAGTCCTGCCATGTATTTTTTCTACCTGTGCACTTGACATACAGTAGGACATATCACTAATTATCTGATCTACCTGGCTGCTAATTAGAATGAGCTGGTTTACTAAATGGCTGGATCAAACACTTTTACTTCTACTTTCTGAGCCCGAGATGTCCGCCACTGGTTACAATAGTGTATGCCTTGGCCCGAGTCCCTTTCTTTGCTTACATTCACAGAACAAAGACTTGGTTAGCTTTTCCAGCGAACACCTGGATCAGACAATAAGAGGATCTTGAAGAGCAATTTGCTGAATTTGGCAAAAACAGTGTGAAGGGTTAGAATAACAAACTGCACCTTCAAGCAGCATCCTTCACCCAGTGTTCCCAGTCTGAAAAATCTCCACAGGTGGAACACCCTTTTCCGGTGACTGGTTTCTTGGAGCTTCCGCACAAGGGAGCCCCACCGTGGATAATTAAACCCATTCTCTCTCTCTCTCTCTCTTTCTCTCTCTCTCTCTATCTCTGATTAAACTGTCTCTTGTCAGAGTGACTAATGGGCCCCACGGGAGGAATCTGGGGCAGATTACCACTGTAAGAGTCTGACGGGCTGATTTCCCATTCACGCAGCGTGGCGTTTAACACGGAGACACTTCCAAGTGCGAAGGCAGGCAGGGAAACTTCAGCGCACTGTCAGTGACTATAGAAAGGGCTGACTTAAGACATCTCTGGGTGTTGCTGACGCTCGAATTTCAAAGGTTTTGCTTGTCATTTCGCGTTCATGGGCTGTGTTTTGGTTTCCTCAAGCGTGCTTTTCTCAGTCTGCATTTTGAACGTGGACTCTTTAAGAAATGACTGTATGGATTAAGCAGACTAAGGTATGAAAGCGAATAGAACAGAATGTTATCCTGCAAACAAATGCAAATCGAGAGGCTGTTCTACTGTGAAGTCCTTGTGCAATTTGTATTCACAGGCTCTTATCTTGCCCCCATACGAAACAACTTGGACGTCGTCTTTCATTTTTATTTTTTCCCTCTCCAAACACTGGGCATCATCATAAAGTAACAGAAAAGAAAAGCGCTGCTACATTTTATTCCCTCGACATCCTCTTTCAAGGCCCAGACACAGAGGGGGGCAGAGGGGGCCTTGCCCCCCCCCCCCCAACCCCTCCACATCCTCTCTCTGCTGGAATCACCAGCTTGCCTCCGTATCCCACAATCCCCTGCAGCTTTGCTCAGTCTTCTGTTAAAACAGACACGCTCTTCCAGTGAGTCAGGGGGATGATGGAGGGCAGGAGAGAGGGAGGGGGGGAGGCTGCTCCACATGTCCCGCTGGGGAGGGACAGGGGTAGGGGAAGGGGAAGGGTACGCGGGCAGCATGGGGTGTTGCACTGACCACAGCAGGGGGCCAGGCTGCTGCCCAGTTTTGGGGAGACAACACCAGGACCACTGCCAGCCTGCACTCAGCATGGGGCAGCACGGTACAGGACGCTACAGGAGGCCCAGAGCTGCTGCTGCTGCTGCTGCTGCTGCTGCTGCTGTTGCCGCTGCAGCCATAACGTGGGAAGCAGGGGGGGGATTTAAGGTCACTTCACACAGCAGCACAACAAGGTCGGTCCATCGAGCGAGTGATGAACGCCAGGAAGAGGAGACAACTCTCCTCCGTCGACTTTTCTATCCTTTTTCTCCTTGCATAAGTAGATCTCCAGCAGCACCCGGAAGAAAGCCTCTTTAGTTGCAAGACGCGTGGCTAATCTACCTGGAGTGTCTGGAAACTCAGAAGGGATGCAGTTCTGGAGCCAAGATGGCAGTTTCAGAGCCAGAATGGAAGTGGTGACAAGAAGCCGATACCGTGACGAATGGAATCTGGGTGCAACTGGATTTCCCAAGCGGGCGGGACTCACCATGTTCAAGAAGCAGACCAAGTACTTCAGCACAATGTAGTTGGGTTCAGCCAGGGATTCCACAATGCCCTTGCATGTTGAGACTCGGAGGCAACTTTCAACCCCTGAAAAATGCAACAAACAAACAAACAACATAGACCACTGTCAGACATTTACATTTCCACATTTAGCTGATGCTTTTTATCCAAGCGACTTACAAATGTCAATTGACCCTTCCAGAGCCACGCCCTAAAACCGCCACAGGCCAATCGTGGCTTAGCAATATTACAAGGGCCATTGTTTCCAGAGCAACTCGGGGTTAACGGTGGAAGCCGGTAACTGAACCCACAACTTTTCTGGCTACTCCATGCTAGCCCAAGTCCCTAACCACTACACTACCACTAACCACCCCAGACTGTCTAGACTAGCATTTTAGCATAGAATTAGCAGACATGTTATCCACAAGAACACCGGTAAAGATACCGACTACCACTTACTGGTGATGTCCAAGATCTGGTCATACAGGGCGAAGGTGAGGAGGGGCTCAGGCAGTTCCCTGAGAAACGTCTTCAAGATGACGGCAGGAACATGGACATCCCCGTACTCGTCGAAGTTCACCGGCTTTCCTGTGGCCGGGGCACAGGTCAGAAAGTGGACAAGAAGAGAGGACGGCAGATTAGTATTATCAGATTGAATATATTCAACTCCATGACCGCACCGTAGGGGGTCCTCGTGTCTCTATATTACACATTGACTAACACATGCAAACAATAACCAAAGAGCTTAAGAGATTTGCAGTGCCATGATGAAATCGAGCCCCTGCGGTCAATATCAACAAAACCGACATGCTTAAAAACTTGCTGGGGGAATTCAAGCCCAGGCATGGTTAACTTTGTAAATAATGCATGCTGGGAAACACAAGGGGCCGACGGGATCAGCCGTCTGGATTGATCCGGGGGATCAGCACAAGTTAGTAGGGGGCAGATTGTATGTGTGTGTGTGTGTGGTGTGTGTGTGGTGCGTGCATGTGTGTGTGTGTGTGTGTGTGTGTGTGTGTGGTGCGAGTGGTGGTGGTGGTGGTGGTGGTAATGAAGTGAACGCTGACTGAAATGGACACTATCTTAATCTGCAGCCCCCACCAGCGACACGCCCCCGCGCGATGCCATCAGAGCTTGGCCACGCGGGGATTGAGCTCAATCGATCTGTCCTTTCCTGGCAGCCGGAGATAAAAAAAGAAAGTGTGCTCTGTGTGTGTGTGTGTATATATATATGTATGTGTGTGTGTGTGTGTGTTTGTGTGTACATGGCAGCTCACCTAAGTTATAGAGTTTCTTGATGTCCTTGATGAGCTGAACTCGAGCCGACCTCCTGAAGATGCCCTCTGTGTGCAGACCTGAGGCCGGGTGGTGGTGTGTGTGTGTGTGTGGGGGGGGGGGGGGGGGGGTCAGGGATGAGAAGGGAGAGATCAGGGGAAGAGACAGCAGGCAGCTGTACAACCACCAGCCCCCGGCTGCTGCTGCTGCTGCTACCGCTACTGCTAGCCTGCTAATAACACAACGCTGCCTACAGCTGTGAGTGGCGCTAATGTGCAAAACTTCTACTGCTCTGCTGGAACAGTGAAGGAAGGTGACTGACTAGCCTTCATATGAGCTCAGCTCACATCTCAGGGAATTCATGATGAGAGAAAATATTAGCTAGACTGTACAGTTTTTGCTCTCCAAGGTCCAGTCAGCAATCAGCCAAAGAAATGCTACTTTTTTAAAAGTGCTATTTTATATAAAATGCAACAAAAGTAACAGTCTGAACTGTTTTGTCAGTAAGGGCGATAGAGGACAGAGGTCTTACCTTTCTGTTGGAGGTAGGACACTGTTTGACTCACAACAGTGGGTATGAGAACTCCATTGTTTTTGTCTCGGATGCTAAAAAAAATAAGAGCATAAAGGGTGACGATGGGCTCGTTCATTCAGCACAGTTCATCTTTTATGAAGCAGAGCGTTTGTTAATGCTGTGTGCGTGTGTGTGTGTGTGTGTGTGTGTGTGTGTGTGTGTATGTGTGTGTGTGTGTTGGAGGGTCTCTTAAACTTACTACTGCAGACTGACACCAAACTGTTGGGTGGGGAGGGGGGGTCGTGGGGGCGGCACTCTGATGGAAGGTGGCGGTCCTCCTTTCTGACTGGCCCGGAGTTTCTCATCGTGTCTGTGGAAAACATACGGTCGCCATGGATACCACAAGTGTGAAGGAAATACCAAAGACAGATACAGTGCTATGCAACTTTAAAAACAATCAGGATTAAAAATGTATGCCTTTGAACGGCTTGTGCGATGAAGATACACTAGTCACATGGCGCTGTTTAGCCTGAGAATAATGGGAACATTTTATTTTCATTAGCAGGGCAAAAAAAAGTGTTTTGGAGAGGCAATATTGTGGAAATAACATTACACTAATGAACTCTGATATGTAAGCCAAGCAAAGGAAAATGTCTCTGGGAGTTGGGTAATATTAAGTATGCAAGTCAGAACGTTCTGGATATTCTACTTTATTTCATCATAATGTCTTCTCTCTGCTCTGCATCTGACCCCATACTGGGGTGGAATCCACATATCCATTCATCAGCAATACCGCACCACGGACTTAACTAACCAACCACCTGCTTCCCATTCCCAAGGAGAATAACTCAGCCCTCGCATTCAAACCCTCCCCCCCCTCTCCATCCTCATAAATATTCAACGGTCAGGCAGTCGGACTGTCCGTGCTTTGCCTCTGAATATAATTGGCCGTTACAGGGAGGATCAGCAAATATCAATACAAATTAAGCCTGACAAGACTAGGCTGCTCCAAAGCATCTGTTCCTAGAAGCAGTCTCTGCAGGCCTCTTGAGGACACACAAGACGCGTCGATATCAAACAGGGACACGGGTGGAGTGTCTTACTGCGCCTAACTGGCAACAGATCTCCTCTTGTTACTCTATTTAGTGCTGATTTTTATTGAAAACACAAGCTCCGAGTCTGTTAGGGACGCGACTAGTGGATTCTCAGTGTAAATGGTTATTGCAGCTTTGCTTGTGGGTTTTTTTCTTTTTTTTTTTCTTCCTCAGCAGGGACTAAAAATTCATCACCTCAGCGTGATAATCATGGAAATGAGAGTGCTTTTATTGTACGGGGTAAACGAGACCAAATCGTGTCATTACTGTTGCCACAAGAGACACTGGAAGGTCTTAACTATTTTCACTTTAGACTTTGCCACTGCTTCCCTCTCTGTGCTGCCACACACACACACACACACACACACACACACACACACACACACACACACACACACACACACACACACACACACACACACACACACACACACACACACACACACACACACACACACACACACACACACACACACACACACACACACACACACACACACACACACACACACACACACACACACACACACACACACACACACACACACAGGTTAATGGAGCCGAACTATGTTGAAACTAAGTTGCTCATTACAAAGTCCTCGAGACATTTTTTTTCGCTTGACATATATTTCAGGGTTCATTATTAAAATGTTAATGCCTCTATTTGTATTACTTCCCAAAGTTTCACACTGCTGGACTTCTGGACACGTTTTGGCCCCCAAATAAAAAGGATAATTTCCCCTCGACATATATTCACATTTGACATATATTCAAAATGAGGCCAGCATAATGAGGGGACTAAGGGTTACACTGCCGTATCGGTTGACTAGGACTGGGGTGAGGCTAAATGCCAACGTCCTCTGGAAGAATAATGATGAAATTTGCAGAAACGGGACCTGCCAGACAGATTGATCAGTAACGGCCACCTTCAGACGGCCGGTAATGACACGCATACCTTTTAACGTCTGGGGGAACGATGAGCTGGTCATAGTCCAGGTGATCTCTTAGTTCTGCCAGGTAGTTCACATAGGTCAGTTTTTTTCCAAACTTATGACTTGAGGAGAAAGGAAAGACAGAAGCACTGGTGAGCTTTTTGAAAAAAACAAATCTGATACAGATCTAGGTCAGACATACTTCAAGATTCAAGATAGAAGTCACGAGTCAACACACACCTTATCAGAGGTTTGAAGATGTTCCATATGATTTTGATGAAGTTGGTGGGGTGGACGACATACAGAGCTTTCAGGTTCTTCTTGTACCTGTTCAACACACACATACACACACACGCGGACACACACATGCACACGCACACGCACACGCACACACACACATTATAAACTATTCTTCAAAGGCAGAATTTCTAAGTGCTCTTTAGAGCCAAACTGACGTTGACCCCCACATACACACAGTCACAGAGCCCTGCTGGCTGGACTTCCTTCTTACGCACTTCCAAAATTTGCTCAAGTGTAATCTGCCTCATTAAGTGTGCTAAATTATTAATCGCCCCGGTTTAGACATGCCCTCCGCAAAGTGTCTGTAGTGGAAGATGAGAGGGCTTTTAGAGCAGAGGCTGGGGAGGAAGCTCAAACACACACTAGGTCTCAGGGGGTTAGTTAAAAGAGAAAAACGAGGAGTGCGGATGTGAGGGACTCTCTCTCTGTGTGTGTGTGTGTGTGTGTGTGTGTGTGTGTGTGTGTGTGTGTGTAAGAGCGTGAGAGATAGAGAGAGAGAGAGACTGAGACATACTTTCGGTCAAACTCCTTGTAGGCGTCTCGGAGCCAGCGCAGAGAGGGCTTGTTGCTGCTGCGTAGGCCGTAGTGAAAGTAGACCACGGTGTAGTCGCTCTCCACATACTGGTCCAGGGTGTACTTCAGGTACCTGTTGACAGCCACCAGACGCAGCAATCAGAATCAGTGACATCACAGCAGCAGCTAAATCCTACTGTACATCCTATCCAAAATATCTACATTTGGCAAAATCAGCTGCACCTCTGTAGTTTTGTGTGTGTGTGTGTGTGTGTGTGTGTGTGTGTGTGTGTGTGTGTGTGTGTGTGTATTAAGCAAGCCAAATGCAAAAAGACTAGCAAAGTACTGCTCCATTTCTGCAATAATAGGTAGTGTATCCATTTGGAGACGACAATGCCATGTTTACCCATAACCACTAGAGCAGAAAGGATGAACATCACAAAGCATTCTTCTGTTTGATCAGACCTGTCTAAACGTGTAACATATGTAAATCAGTTGTACCTTTGTAGTTTAGTGTGTGTGTGTGTGTGTGTGTGTGTGTGTGTGTGTGTGTGTGTGTGTGTGTGTGTGTGTGTGTGTGTGTGTGTGTGTGTGTGTACAGCATCCACTCACTCTAGCAGTCTGCGGTGGTTAAGCTGATGGGAGGGGGGCATACAGCAGCTGCTGAAGATGATGAGCTTTCGGCCATAGTTGTCATCACCTGCAGGTGCACACAACAGAAAAGGTAAACAGACACACAAAAGTTATACAATCCTCTCACCCTCACACAACACACTCTAACAAACACATACAGCCCCCCCACCCCACACACACATTCACACTAGAAACTCAAAATAGATAGCATCACACAAGCCCACATAGATAGGTAAAACTGGAAGGAGAAAAGCTGATAAACACCTTTTCTCACCAAGCTAAGGTGTGATCGTGCTCATTTCCTGGTCTGGGAACATGAGTGGGAACAATAGTGCATTCTCGGTCCTCTTCCCCTGCTTCCTATCACAGCTTAGGCTGTGCTCACAAATCTCCTCTCCTGCCTACCCCACCCACTCTGAATCTGACACACAGCCTAACTCATTGTGGCTGGTTAGCTTTTACAGGCAAAAAGCATACACTCCACCTCCATGCTAACTGCGGATACATGCCGTTTTAGCCATTGCCTGTATTTACATGTACTGTAGGCTACTGTTGAATGTTAATGTGGATAATGTGTTGCTAAAGAAGAAAGTTGTGTTTCCACATTTAAAGCAGTTTCCATGGTCAGAACAGATTTTAATTATTACATTTTACATTTATCCAAATATATAGTTTTGGTTTGAGAGGTAACCCTTAGTTGCTTGTCTTTGGCAGTTAATTTTTCAGAAGGCCAATACTTGAATGGGCCTGTTGGAGTGTTACCTCCCTTTTTTGTTGCTCACTGTAGCGATTGCAGTGGGTCATTACTGTGGTGAAAGTGTGACGAGCTATGTCATTAACATTGTGCAACAACAGACAAGTTCATCTAGTCCGCCGGGTTTCAGTTCCCTTTCGCAGTCTATTGCAGAATCGTGCAAGACAAGAGTCACATAATTTGACACTGTAGACCATAAACCAGAGATTAGATTGGCCAGTGGCCACAAAAGTAAACAAGGCAACCTGTGACTTGAAGAATGCCGTGTCGTGCCACGTCATAGTACGGGTGGGAGGTGTCAGTGATGGCATCATTGCGAGTTCTTGCTGCGGGTTGTTCCTCCTCCTGTTCCTCCTCATCCCTCTGGAGCTCTGAATAATAACAATAACAATAACAACAATAATTGATCGTCAACAAATCGCAACAGCAATCATCATCACCGTCATGAAGGTCAGCAAGGTTATGTCACTACAACTCACACGCAATACAATTATCCTGCATTTGTATATTCAATGGATTACTACGCATGGAAAAAATGTGTGACCGAGAACAAAAACTCAGCTATCCAACAGGGACTTGGTGGGTAAAATTTAGAATGTTCCATCCAGTTATTTCTGCCTTACATGTGAGCTCCACTGCCATTTCAAATTTACTGAACAGAGTCTAAATAGATTTTAATTACAACAGAAGATCACAAGAAAATGTGTTACAAACCAATAAGAAACCTCACAATGAGAGCCAACATGAGTCAAGACGTATGACTTCATTCAAAACACAACAACACAAATGCTTATTCCTGGAATTGTGAAATGTTTACACGCGGATAAAAGTGGACCGTTTCCAGAGCCTATCTGTGCGGCCTATCTGTATTTACTGAGCACGCTGGGCCAGGACGCAGCCTATAAATACTGAGTGCGCCGCACAGAAGAGGAAATGCCCAGTGGACAGAACTGTTTATTTTGGTTTTGGACAATGGCTAGAATAGCACAGACCTGCAACTCTGAGGAACCCTGACAAACTTGGGATTTTCTGACGAAGGAAGATATTTGGGAAAGTTGTGAACATGCACACGTACCACCCCCCACCCACAACCTTCTCACTATTTAAAAAAGAGCTTATTCTTGTTTATCGACTGGCCATCTGATTAAAGATATCATCTGAAAAATTCAAAGAAAAGTGGCAATTAAAAAGGGCTCAGAGAGAGGTGTTTGGGAGTTGGGGGTGTTGGTTCAGCATCAGCACATTCCTCACGGTTAAAAAAAAAAAGCATTGGGGAAAAAAAAAAATTCTTTGCTGTGCCACAGCGCTATAAAAAGATACCAAAGGAGACCAAAACTCTTCTGTGGGTTCGTTTTCCTTTCCTTGCCCATTGCCACGTGCAGTCCCACTTGGTGTGCTGTTGTTGGGGCGGCTTTGAGAAATCATCTGTGCCCTCAGTGAGAGCCTGGCACACATCCTGACTTAAAGCTGAGGGAATGTCAGACTCTTCCTCCACGTTTAATTAACAATAGTCCCGCTATCAGCGCTCCATAAGCCATTACAGTCACAGACGGCCTTATCTGGAAAACGACCCGTCCTTCCTGACAGAGCCGACCGGAGAGTCTGAGTTTTAAAATAGATTTGTGCTGCGTGCTGCTGACTGGGTAATCCGACATCGTTTTAAGTTGGCGAGGAGGGAGGGGGGAAAACAGAGGTTTCGGTTTGCTACTCGGAGGGGGTGATTCATTTCCTGATTTCCTGCCCCACCAAATGCTAGTCATCTCCTGAGTGGCCCAGGAGAGGCAAGGTCGGTCATTTAGACTGGACAAGGGTGAGGTCAGACTGCGTTTTGCTGAGTCACTATAGGGGGTAGAGAAGCGGTCATCCACAAAGTACGTGCCAAGTAATGGGTGACCACACATGGCAAAGAGAAATGACTAAGCCTATGGTGGCACACACTTGCACACACAGTGTTTGAACAGGGTATCAGAGGGCTATTCCATGTAAATGGTTTCAAGACGAATCCTGGATATGTTTACTCAGAGCAAGAGGCAAACTTTCCACAAGAAACAATTATGGCTTCGCTTTGCTACAGAGAATGAAGTCACAGGTCTCTCTATAATTACAAGGTTTACTGCTGACTTAACAGCATCAGGTTTGTCACTAAAACCATGCTGAATATCCCCCAGGATAGTGTTGAAGTAGGCTCGCTAAGTGAAAGTTAGAGCAATGATGCCTTACTGTACCTATTTCAGCCAGCTGCTCCAAGTCATTTTCTGAGATCATCATGGACATTTGGACAGGACAGAAGAAAGCTGTTGACACAATACAGATGATGAATTACCATAATATATATTTAAAACAAACAGGTCTCTATTACAACAGCAGAATCCCTCTGCAATGATAAAAACAATCCATCACTTTGATGGCAATGTTTTGCCTTATACCAGGAGAAAGCATGACCCAGAGGTAACCATAGTAGCAAATGAACAATTAACATAGCCTACATAAAATAAGTGATGAGGCAAAAAGAGGACATATCCCTTGCGTTAAGATCAAGTAAGTGAATATTGTCATCTGATGACTGGCCATGTGTGTATAACAGATAGGAAAGCTGATTGTTCAGGGATGATTATGGCATTCTTCTCTTTACTTGACCAGCAGGCTATAGACTAGTGGCTGACTTTTACCTGCATCTGGTGAACCAGGCAGGAACTCAGGGAAGTGTCTGACTGGCATACCAGCACCTTCACACACAATAATAATAAAACAAATCTGATTCCTCTTGTCCTTTAGCTTAGGCGAGTGTTATTGCCAGACTTGCATACGTGAGATTGATTTCCACTTAAGTCTGTGTGGTCTTTCGTCTTTCCCTCTCCGCATTTACATAATTTGTGAAAACCTTTTTTTCACACACATCTGAAGATGAATGATATATGCACGCCTCGTCTAGGCCGATTTCATCACCGTCTGCACTCGGCATCTAGTGTGGATAACTCACAATCAGCGTTGACATTTAATTTGGACACTGGGTTTGTTTGGGTGCCTCTCCCAAACGGGAGTTTGTGTCTTGATTACCAATGAAAAAGCCAGAGCTGCCCCCAAAAGGCCTCATGCGGGCTCAGTAGCACCTCGCCTCAGCCCGCATTAAGTTCTCCTTAAATCATTCCATAACACCGAGTTGCACCTGGAAGTTATTGTATCATCATCATATTCATAAATTCTACTAATGGACATTTCAAACAGCTGCTTTAAAAAAGATTGTTTCGTGCAGTCCAAGTGTTGGACATTACAAAGTTGACACATTGTATCTGAAAGACGTTCGGAGGCACAAAATTATACACACACACACACACACACACACACACACACACACACACACAGATGTGTGTAATGTAAATCCAGTTATCTTACGAAATTGTTCAAATGTTTACACCGTGAAAAACTAGGATTGTTCTTCACGTATATTCATACTGTAGAGATTAACCATAACCACATCAACAACTCTAGCTACTGCTAACGCTAACGCTCAGTGAGTGAAGGGGAATATCTGCTGTTGCTCCATTGACTTGACCTCAAAGCTCCCACAACCGCGCAAATATGCCTTCTAGCCTAGCCTGTGCTATTTATTTTACTGTCTATGGAGGGAACCTGTGTCATGGCATTTGGTCTCAGATTGCCAAACACCTTTAAACACCTAACTCGGTAAGCTATGCTACACATAGGCAGCTCTGTATTCCCCGTTACAAACCCGATGGATGCCCGTGCGTAAAAACGAATAAGAGACATACCTGTGCGCGTTGACGGGAAAACTCACGTTGCTGTCCAGGTTATTACCATTACTTAGCAAACTCAGTCAAAACTTCCTAAAGAGCTTACTAAGTGCGCATGCTCACTGGGACTCTGTGAATAGACAAGGAAATGCGATTTACCAGGAGTTCCAAAAACGTTTGAGCATTAATTGTGAATCTGTGCCTGCTTCTATGAAACCACTGGTATTTGAAGCTTAAAATGTGTTTTATGTTTTATACAGTGCGTATTTAATTTACAGGAAGAGGAAATTGTTCATATCCGGCTGTCATGCCTATCAATTAACTGTAGGCTATGATGTAGTCGGCGCTGATTCTGATAACATCACATTTTGTCAAGCACTGCATACCTAACGGGTAATTCATATGTGCAAATATAGACTGTACTTAAAATATGGATTAGTCAGCTAGGCTGTTACCTCACTCACAGCTACTGAGGTGAACACAAATAAATAGACTGAGATCTTTTAAAGTTGTGTAGGTCTCAGACTAACCAGCAACAACTAGACAAGAAGCTCTATAATGACCAAACTTTGTAGACCTACAGCTTAGTAGCCTACTGAGGTTATATATTATCTCGGCTAGTTAGTTCAGGCAGCCGTTAAATGATTGGATGTGTGTGTGTGTGTGTGTGTGTGTGTGTGTGTGTGTGTGTGTGTGTGTGTGTGTGTGTGTGTATCTTAAATGCAACTCATGTGTCAAGTTCCTATCTGCTTTTGGTCTTTTGTCTGTTTGCCAACACATCAAGGTTGACACAGACAGTCGTGCAATTGTCTCCAAGTGCTTTTTTCCTCCCTCAGTGGTTTCACAATTAACCTATAGGACAGTTTAATAGAACCAACTGCCTGAGAGGCCTGTAATGAATATGGAAATGTTAAGGCCAGGTTGAACATTTGAAGAACAAGGAAGAAGTGAATGTTGGTCCTGAGAAATGACCACCTGTCGTGCAATTTTGCTGTTTCATTCATCTAATGCATTTTCCAGTCGGTTTTTGGGGTCAGTAATGATCTGGGGATTCTGAATCCTTTTTTAATGGTTCTGAAATGTCATGTGGTGACAAACTCTGGAGAGAGTCTGACACCTGGTGGTCGAGTTGAAAAATCAACCAGTTGGTTTGCCATTTCAAACCTGTTGTGTGCAGCCTACTTTTTCAGAATTCACACATTTTTGTCGATTTAACCTCTCTGTTATGCTTGAAATTACATTTTCTGTAAGCCTATAATAAAATGGCGAAGGGATTGTCAGTGGAAGAATAATCAATAGCCAACATTATTAAGATATGCATTATATAGCATTTTATTACCATATTTTTAGATTTATCGCTCCAAACCTGAAACGCACACATCAACACAGAAAAATGCATAGATCCATGCACAAAGAGAGAGAAAGATAAATAGAGAAAGAGAGAGAGAGAGAGAGAGAGAGAGAGAGAGAGAGACCAGCCTCAATATCAGCAGCATTGTCTGTAAAAATGCACCCTCATTCTCCATTCTGATTGGTAGCACCAGAGCCATCACATGACCAATGCTTGACCAACCACGCTCTGAAAAAGAGTTGGGGCAGCAACCACCTGCAAGCCAAGGCCAATATTCGCCCTACCTGACAGGCAAAGATTTCACAGAGAATACAGAACTAACCCCTTCTCTTCTTTTCAGTTGTCTTGAACCATCTCAAAGTGACATCCAGGCCCCTTGAAGAGGAAAGAGTGTGTGTGTGTGTGTGTGTGTGTGTGTGTGTGTGTGTGTGTGTGTGTGTGTGTGTGTGTGTGTGTGTGTGTGTGTGTGTGTGTGTGTGTGTTTCTGTGTGTGTGAGCGTGCATGTGTGTGTGTGTGTGTGTGTGTGTGTGTGTGTGTGTGTTTATGAGTGTGTGTTGTGTGCGTGTGTTTGTTTGTGTGTGTGTGTGTGTGTGTGTGAGTGTGTGAGAAAGAGAATATTGGAGCGGCGACTGGGAAGTTGGCTGTCAGCATACACCCACCTTCCAGAACATGTCTTCTGAGTGGCCCCTGGGCCCTAGACCGAACGCAGTAATCCAGAGATGAACAGCCTCGAGCAAGTGTTATCAGGTTGTGTATCCAACAGCTGCTCCTCCGATGGCTCCTGTTGAGTAAAGACTAAACCCCAAACCCCTTCGGGGAGAGTTTTATAACAAATTATGATGTACAGTATACGCAGAAGTGTCTTTGGAGTTGTATATCAACCAAGAGAGTAGAGGGAAAGAGCAACAGAGAGACAGAGAGAGAGAGAAAGAGAGAGGGAGAGAGAGAGAGAGGGCTTTTGTCCTGTCATGCACTGATTCTTTGGAATGTGAGAGGGAAAGACTGCGAGGGAAAGCAGGCAGCCAAACACTTCCTTGACTGAGATGCTGTGAAGGGATTAGTGAGACAAAAGACAATGCAGATGCATTCAGTCAGTGCCAAAGAATTCTATGAGACTAGAAGACTTCAGACGTAAACAGGCGTGCGGATAAATATTGATCATAGACTTGCTATCATGATCAAAAGTAAGGGTGGATATATATACTGTATATATGTTTCACACAGTTAATTTGCATTTAGTGGAAGTCAGTGCATCAACAAGAAATAACACAAGGTTTGGTTTCAGTTAGAATCGCATGAACAAAGAAGCACTCATGTTTGCATTTTGAAAAGAAAAAAAAAACCCTCTTTGGTTAGTGGCCAGGTTTATTTCCATCGGCTTGACATTACATCTGTGTTTACAGTTTGCATATCTCATAGTTGGCTCACACTTCAAGAAGTGCCTGATGTTCAACCAGAGTGCAACCGGAGAGAGAGGAAACCGTATGAACTTTAAGGCCCCAAGTGCGACAAAGTCTGCAAGGTGCCGCAGGGAACAGCACCAGGCCCCCTGCTCTTGTGATTTGCGTCAGCTGCGTCGCAGGCTGTATATTTAGAAAAACAGGTCAGCAACAAGGAATTGTGTTGGTTGCCAGAGATCTGGAAGAGACTGAGACGACTCAAAATAGCAGAAATGCTGAAGAGTGGGGACTGTTTCAGGCGGCAAGGAGAGAAGACCAGCTGGCATCCCTGCTGACTTTCTTTTCCCTCAAACAGTGCAAGGTCAAAGAGACAAGCCAGGACCAAATGCTGGAAGCATATTATGAAAAGCTTGATGGGAAAAGGGTCATGAAAATATGCATGTCCAATCCTGCCAGCTATTTGAGTCAGTGACTGAACTGGAGTGAAAGAGATAATATGCAGTGATGTTCAATCTGTAACCAACTGAGAGCAGTTTGTGTTATAGAATGACACGGTTACATGCATGTGGCATTTAGATTCATGTATGTACTCTCCCATAGTCAACATTCGCACACAAAAGTCTCCCAGGCGGCAAGGATTCGTAATATGGTTAACGCACTGATGGAGCATGGTCTTTTGTGTTTTAGATGTGAGATTTCAGTGGGTGCATGTGATAATGCTTTTTATAGTAAAAACTATAGACGGTGCCATTGTGTTACTGATGAAATTTCCAGTGTGTCAGCCTCCATTACGAAACACATTCATTGGTCATGTGCCATTATTACAGACAGCCAGATGCGATAATGATTCCCCCACGTCTTCCTTTTTTTTGCATTTGTATGTTGATTTAAATCTGAATAGAACCAAATAGATGCGTTCAGCGTTCAGCCTTCGAAATAACACGGCAGTATGAAACTCAACAGCTCCCAAAGCTTTGAATGGGAACTCTGGGTCCAATTCTCTTCCCCAACAGAGCATCCCCATTCTAGTCAACAGAAATCAACCCAGCTATTATAGACTTGTTTTTCTTTTCCCCCCCCCCTTCTCCACAGCTTCATCTGGATTATCTCAGAGCGGCTCACAAAGCTCTTTCATTGGCTCGAACTGTGTTCACACCAGCGTAGCCAGTGGGACGACTTTTTGGGAATCACGTGACACGTTTATGGAATTCCATAATAAAAGAAAACGAGGCTGGTCATTAGTGCCTGGAAGCAGGACGCTCCAGCGGGCTATTCCATGTGCACATCTGGCGGTTAGTGAGGGAATGGTGGGAGAGTTCTTGGGGGCACATGGGGGCTGTTGCCTCAAGTTCAGCACGCAGATTCTATTTAATTGCTTGTGCAGATTGCTATTTATACCCCCCATCCCAACCCCCCGCCCCAACTCACACACACATACACACACACACACATACACTTACCCACTCTCACCCACCCACACACACACTCACACACATATATATTCACAGGACCAAGATGAAAGAGAGAGATGTCCCCCAGGTGCTTCCCTACTTTCTGAAGAAGGAGGAAATTGTGTGTGTGTGTGTGTGTGTGTGTGTGTGTGTGTGTGGATCACGTGACGTCTTCAGATGTTCCCCCACCCTGTCAAAATGCTTTATCGGTGCTTCTTTTGTGGGCTCACACACAGTGGCTGACCCCTCCTGTATCGCGCCGGTTCCTCCTCGGCAATCTCAGGTTGCCCGTGCCAGCAGCAGGGAGGGAGAGTAAAATATTACAGTTACTCGGGGGAGATGGATTAATGGTCCCTCTCGTGCAGCTCGCTGAGGAGGCCCGCAGGGCCTGTCTGTGCAGTGGAATCTCCACAGATTTTCCTCAGGTTGAGTAAGAAGGGATGGGGGAAGATGATAAATAAAACTCTTCTGGTGGCTCTATGGAGAGGAACCCTGAATTAATGGTGTCAAAGATGGCCGCCTCAGGCACCAACAAAAGGGAGAAACTCCCTGTTCAGCCCAGGAAGGCACCTATCACTGCCTGTCATAAAATCGGTTGAGCATTATAAATCTCAACGTCACACAGCTGCGTCAATAATACACCACTGTCAGTATATGTGACATTATGGATTTTTAACATCATGTAAAAACGGAAAGGCATCTTAATTTCTGTATGATTCTGACCACAGACTATTAATAGGCGACGAGAGACAAAGGCAGGGGGAGGGGGGGAAGAAGATATATGGGGCACAGCAGAAGAATGGTTTTCAGAATGGTTCTCCTTTGACTGAGCACACATGAGCATTACATGATATGAAATGGTACTTATTGGGGTCATTTTGATGACAGGCTGTGTTTATGTTTGTGTGTGTGTGTGTGTGTGAGTGTGTCTGTGTCTGTGTGTGTGTGTCTGTGCATCTGTGTGTCTGTGTGTCTGTATGTATCTGTGTGTGTGTGTGTGTGTGTGTGTGTGTGTGTGTGTGTGAGTGTGTGAGTCTGTGTGTGTGTGTGTCTATGTGTGTCTATGTGTGTGTGTGTGTGTGTGAGTGTGTGGATGTCTAAGCATCTGGATGGTTAGTCCATGTTCAGACACTGGAGGAGGGGAGACAGCGAGGAGGAGAGACAGACATGGACCGGAGACAGGGGTGCGCCACGCTGCGCTATCTGCGCTTGACCAGCAGATGTCAGCCTTGATGTAGACGGCCTCCAGTTATCCCTTACAGAGGCTGTCTGGACATTTTCATCAACCCCCGCCCCCCCCCCCCCCCCCTACATACAGACACACACACACACACACACACGCACACACACACACACACACACACACACACGCACTCCTCACCCACATCCCCACCACCCCACCCACCTTCCTTTACCCGGTCATGGCTCCCCTCCTGGGAGGCTGGCTGAGGCCTGGGTGTATGTCAGTTTGAGTACGTTTCGATTTTTGAGAACACAGGCCCTGTGTGCTTCCCAGCTTGTCTGGACGTTTCTTCTCCTCGGCTCGTGTGACCACTGGGTCCAGCACATGTGAGGTGAGGGCCAGGCTGTGACCACAGCACCTCCCCCCCACCCCCACCCCCATCATCATCACCACCACCACGTCCCTCACTGCTTTATCTTCATATGTCACCACCACCAGCTCCAGCTTACCCCTCACACTCAACAGCTTTCAAAAGTGGTTTATTTAGCTGTGCTGGTAGACGTATACCACGTGCTAACCACATCAAGGTCGTCATGACGGTTCTCGTAGAGCGAGAGACAGAACGTCTGCTGTTCTCTCAGTTGCTGCGGGTACAAAAAACATCCGAATGAATAAATATGCACTTGAAGCTTTCGAGAGCTCTGTTTATGCACAATCACGGATAGAGTCCAGACCAGGGCTGTATACACAGGAGTTGGCCATTGTTGGTCATTGTTGTGGTCATCACGTCGGACTGCAATTGGGGTGGATTGGGGGGGGGGCCCTAGCCTGGCTAGCGCCACCACTTCTCAATGAGACGTGGTCTGGGAACCAAACGTTCATTTTCTCATATTTGAAAAAAAAATGGCCAGATCCGTTTATTGGGCGCCACCGATGTCTATCAAATGCGTCATCATCTTGCTTTCTCCCCGTTCTGTGATTGGCCCCCTAGTTTCCAGGCTGCCTTAGCAGCTTGAATCAAATCGCGCGCAAGGCAGCATGGGAACACCCAAGCTAGGGGCAACCAGGAGGAGGTCAAGTAGCTGCCCCTCACTGCCCCCACAGATCCCCCCTGCACACACACACACACTCTTGTTACAGCTCCCAAATTCAGGGAGAACAGAGAGAGAGTCCACCCTCCCCACCAACCGGCCACCAGCACAGGCATGCAGTAATTGATTTCGCCCCTCGTAATCTCAAGGTCCTGATGACATTCTGCCGCTCACCGTGTAAGCTCACCGTCCTCCTGCTAATTGTCTTTTATCTGTTCCTCAGTCCAATGCACACACACACACACGCACGCAAGCACGCACGCACGCACGCACGCACGCGCACACACACACACTCATACACATAAATCTATGCATGCATGTCAGCACACATACACATATGAACACGCCTTTATGAATTCATCACAGGCTCTTGTTTACCAGAGACACACTTGCATAAACAGGTGCCGTTCTAGCGCTATTGCAAAAGGGACAAAAGCAATCCATCAGCGCTGTAAACTTGACTTAGGGTCAACGCTAATAAGCTTACAGGCGCAGACAAATAATTGTGCCGCGTTCGGCGTCAACAGCAGCGAATGGAATAAGTAGGCCGCTCGCTGGTGTTCTTCACAAGATAAGTCTTGTTAAGGAGGAACCTTTTCTTGTGCATCCCTGAAGGACTTTGTCCAGTGGTGGGAGGGCTCTCAGAGTAAGGTGACCAGGTGTCCGAGACCAAAAACGGGGACATTTTCAGTTTGACTATTAATCTGATTGAAATACATTCAAGTTTTATCTTAAAAAAAACGGGGACATACTGTAGGTTGTTTTCTGTATTTTCTGTGGGACAGGCTCAGGCAACCAAAAACAGGGACTGCCCCTTGACACTGGGGATGTCTGGTCACCCTTTGTTTAAGGAGGAACTTTTTTTGTGTGTGTCCCTGAAGGACTTTATCCAGTGGTGGGAGCGCTCTCAGGGAGTAGCGACATGTTTGGGAACAGTGATCAGCGGGTAACTGTCAGGCTGACAAATGGCTACTCTGACCGGCCGACTGATTCATGTCATGTGCTGCCACAACAAACCGTCAGGGCTCTCACTAGACCGACAGGGTGAACGGACAAAGCTTCTATCGGCAGGTGTGCACAGGCCTTCACCACTGTAGTACTGTGGCAAAATATGCCCAGATGAGCATTGATTGACTTTACATTTCCATTAATCCTATCAGGTGTGTTTTCCTTTGAATGGATAGTTGCAAAGCCTAAATCTTACATCTTTGCAAGCATAGTTCTAGATCAAAAGAAAGCAGCTATGAAGATATATATATTTATAAAAGAGTCTAGTCTAGGATTAAGACTAATCTAGGATTAGGACTAATCCATGTTCGGGAAACTGGCCTATAATGCAGGTAAACAGGCCTTTTATTGATATAACATCACTTCCCGCAACATCTGCAGCATCTGTTGCACTGTGGTACTGGCAGATAGGGAGCCGGTCCACAAGTTGACAGCTTTTCTTGTGGCGTGACTTTACCTTACTGTGGTCGTGTCTTGGCCTACAATGAACCGCTGAGGTTGCAGCTGTGTAAACACTGATCCAGTGTGAGTGAGAGAAAGCCATGGCTTTCAAAACAACACAACTTGAAGATCGCACAGAATCGGAGCCAAGGCTGGACAAGCTGTAAAATGATTTGGGAGAAAGTTTGTTTTGGACGCAGATGGACTGCGCTGTGGGACACTGATGCATTACGGGACGGAGAATACTGTGCTAATGTCCATCCCTGTGGCTGATGTACTGTTCTGGTGTGTGTGTGTCTGTGTGTGTGTGTGTGTGTGTGTGATTGTGTGTCTGTCTGTGGTGTGAGAACATTTTCAAATGGGGTTGCCCCTTTGACTTTAGGATGGCTTGACCTTTTTAAAAACAGTTTCAGAGGTAACATGCATGGGTTTTTTCACACCAAAGCTAAACTGCCAACCAGAGGTTGAAACATCCTTGAATGAAAGTTAATTGTGGGCACACTTGTTCCCCATATTTGTTAAGCGTCACCACCTCATATTTTATTTGCGTGTCCCTGTTCTTTCGGGCTATCTCTAGGGAGGCCGGTCAGGCCAAGCCAAAGGCAGACAGGCATCTGAGTCCAGAACGCTCCCAAAGAGTAGCAACGTCCTGTGACGACACAAGGACGAATCATCCCCTCATTACTGATTTTAATTGTGGGCGCTTCAAAGCTTTGCCAGATGTTTTTTGAGTGTAGGGTTCTTTCAAGTGGCTTTGCTCCTAATAGGATGGCGACATAATGGGATATGTAGGATTGCATTCTAATTCTAAATGAGCCTCTATAACTTCTTCTAATTTAGTTTACATACAGTAGTTGAGTTTTACATACTCAATATGTAAAAATACTAGTTAGCAGTGATTATAGTATAACCGTAGCATAGAGGAGGTAGTGATAGAGGAGGAGCTACTAGCTACTAGTGTTAGTCAATGTAATAACATTAGCATTGGCAGTAATTGTGATTTATGTTGTAATAAACCTGCATTGAGGCAGTCAGTGGGCAATGTTTTATTGTTCATATGTGTGAGTAACATCTTGGATCAGGAACTTACAGGAACCCTCGATGTTCACAGAGGTGTTAGATTCATTCATCGCTGTCTCTGAGGTTTCAAGCTGGATGTCAGTTCCAGGAAAGAACTATTTGATGCGTTTCCCTGATGCGTGAAGGAACCCATTCAAATCCTCACGGATGACGGCCTTGAATGGATTTTCATTTTATCACCCTCATTTGTGAGTGATTTGAATAAAACCGCTTGAGCACAACTGCCCATTCAAACAGCTATGCAAAGCGTCTCAATGGCACACAGATCAATCAATGTGCTGTCATGTGTCTGTAATAATTACATGTCTTAACATGACCACTCTGAGCCTCTCTGTGGGTTGTATTGTCATCCGTACAAAGCAAGGATCAAGTCCCCGCCATACATCCAGGCTTTGTATATTTACTCTCTGGCAATGTATATGTGAACATTAAAGCTTCAATTAAAAACGCTTTGCCCACCTGACAAGAAGAAAGGGAGGATTTCCGACTCGCTTCTTTTTTTACACATACTGTACGCAAGCTTAACTCAACTTTTTTCGACTCAGAGGAGCGGGATAAATCTGTGATCCGGTCTCGCTTTGATCCACAGATAAAGAGAGATATTCAAACGCAACTCATTATATGTGTCACCGGGGGGATATGCATGGGGGCTTTTTTCTGGAATGTTACGGGATGAGAGGCCACTTGTGGAGTGAGCTACCGCAGTCTGTCTGGGACGATTCTCTTCCCCCCTAGTTTTGTAAAGGGACAAAGGAAGATGGACGGATGAAAGACATGACACTTGGACCTGAACCGGTTTAGACACTGATCAGGTTCGTATTGAGTTTGTAAGCTTTGACTTAAAAGGAGCCTTGTGGTGTTTCTCTGAGCTCTTCCAGAGCACCAATCAGGCTGACAGGACAAACCTGTCTGAGCTGCCCAGTGGCTGACCAGGCCAGGCTCAGGTGTTTGTCAAGGTGGTGAGCAGCTCAGTGGCGCCCCCTTCAGCCAAAGTCCTTCACCTCACCTGAGTAGTTCAGGATACAGGGTGCCTCTCATTCGTATTTTTATACATCCTCCCGTCCTTCCTCGGTCCTTGTTCCCACTGATCTAGATAAAGAATGATATCCAGTGTTAGTTAGAGATCAGTGGGAATGAGCCTGGAGGACCGAGCATCGAGGATTGAAGAGAGATGCTGAGAAGCACCCACAGTGACTCGCTAAGAGAGGTTAGTCTAGTAAGCTCTCCAAAAATCATAGGATGCTCTCATAATGATAATACAAAAATATGCATACCCTTGGCAAATATTGATTTAATGTTAATTTTCTCTTGACCAGTATGTTTGTTCTGACTGAAAATGACACTGCCACATGCCAAAATGTTGTAAGACAATGTGGGAAAGACGGGAATGAAGAAAATAAGTGTTTTCATCTTTTTCTTAACATTTTTGTGAAAAATGGCATGTCCAAAATTATTCATACCATTTTTAAATAATCAATGGCAACATCTTTATTTGCATTCACAGCTCTCAAAGTGGGTCATATAATACCAAGTGTCTCCATGTCTCCACAATTCTAGACGATTCTAGACTGCACCTTTTTAACAGCAATCCGGGTTTTGAGGCAGGAAGTGAACATTCTGGCCTTGTGCTCACTTTTTTGACGGATTGAGGTCTGGACTCTGTCTGGGCCCCTCAAAATGTTGAGATTGTTCACTGTTACCATTTCTTGCCTTGTTTGGCTGTATGTTTCGAGAGGTTTAATGGTCCAATGCCTATTGGGACAGGTGTTACCATTTACTCTGAGAAGGATGCCAGGTCCCATTGTCTGAAAAACACCCAAATGCTACACAATGTACACGTAGTGTGATATCACAACTGCAACAACTGCCACTACTACAGTCACTACTGACTGTGTGTGTTATGTTCATCCTACATATAGAATCCAATCATCCTTTAATGAGCTAACATTGTCTTCATGTTAAGATATGTCAAGGGATCCCTCACTCACTCTGTAATGCCAAGTTATATACAACAACATACATATTCATGGTGTCCTTTGGATGTCCCAAGCTTGTGCTTTAAGCGGAGCAATCAATTGCAACATGACACCAGGTGTATTGGACGCCTATAGAGGCTGAGTGCCAATTTCGTTGACGTCAGCTAGTTGTAAATTACTCATTGAGAAATCCGGGCTCATTCACATTACGAGAAGGCTCAGCGGTCTCGTCCCTCAAGTTGAATGTAAATACAGTTCTGCCTGGTTAAGCCGCTTACCCAACTCAGCATGCATATGTAAAGAGAGAGAGAGAGAAAAAAAATACTCTTACTCAAACAAATGAAATGCTTCCTCCCACTAAATTGCGACTCCTTTAGATGCCATAGCATGGCCTGAAGCGCTTTGCATAAGGGAGGGAGCTTTGAAATGGCCAGATAGACGTAGCGGGCCGGCAGAATACGCTTTGGTGTTTATCTGCGGTTCTCACATGGCTGTTCATCAAAGACTCTGGTGGTGAAAAAAGACACAGGCAACACATGTTCAGCATCGGAAAAGGGAGAGAGAGAGAGAGAGAGGGAGAGAGAGATAGAGAGAGGGAGAGAGATAGAGAGAGAGGTGTATATGTGAGAGATGTTTGCGCTTTGGAGAAAAAAAGGAACACAGCCAGAGCGAGAGAGAATGAGAGGGGAGGGGGAGGGGGAGGGGGGGCATGTTGTTGAAATCAGCTGGCACTCGCAGAAGAAAGTGTTTGATAACTCAAGATGCCCGCTGTGCACATCAAACAGATACATTGAAATGGTGAAAAGCATTATCTTAATCTCTTTCACTCTCTTTCTTTCAATTCATATAGATACCATGTTGCCAGAGCTATTTCTCTTCCTTATCGTCCTCCATTTCCCCCCCTTTCAGGATAGGCATTGAGGAGCCTTGTAGAATAACTGCCCACAGCTCTGAATTGAATGTATTGTCACCACCTTTATTGACCTCTCTCTCTCTTTCCGACTCATACCTCACATATCTGTTTTTTCCTCTCCTTTCATTCTCTCTCTCTCTTTCTCTCTCTCTCTGACTCTCTCTCTCATATTTGCTTTTTTTCTCTCCTTTCATTCTCTCTCTCTTTCTCTCTCTCTCTCTCATATTTGCTTTTTTTCTATCCTTCTTTCATTCTCTCTCTCTCTTTCCCATTCAGTAGCCTACGTATGTTCTGTCCTTCGCTCAGAAATAACACAGCACGAAGCACTGCATGGGTTATTCCTCATGCTTGATGTGGAGAAAGGCTGAATATGACATTGGACCTCTGGCTGATTAATAATTTATCACACTATGTCAGGAAACACACATGTTCACTACACGCCTTTGATGTCTCATCTGTCCAGCTAGTATGAGAATCTACGAGAACGAGAAGAATGAATTGAGTTGAGAATGAATTGTAGCAAATGTGCAGTTGACAAAGCAAGAGAAATGTCTTGAGCGTGCGAGTGACCTTTCTTACCTCCGCAGCAGCAAGGCAAGGCAAAGAGAAAACGAAGAGAAATTAACAATGACTCATTAGCCATTCACTCTAGTGTGTAGCAGTTACGACCCCCCCCCCCCCCCCCCCACACACACACACACACACTCACACCCCGCCACACACATACACACACACACACACCACCACCACCTACCACACCCCCTGGGTTCTGCACACACTGAAGCAGAACATTTCACTTTGTGTTTTTACACACATTAAACCTCCTGCTTCAGTGGCAAATAAAGTCCACGAAAATGCAAGTTGGATATTTTCACGAGCGACTGGCTGAAGGCATCCTTTGTATTAATCAAGGTAAATGAAGAACAGAAGCCATTGTGTGGGGATATAATGAACAAATGTCGATTTTCAAATTTAGTTTCACAGAACATTACTAATCTGCATATTTGTCGCAGAAATACAATCCATTTGAGATTGATGTGTGTGTGTGTGTGTGTGTGTGTGTGTGTGTGTGTGTGTGTCCGTGCAGCTAAGGAATTCATGATTCAATGGCAACTCTCATGTGTTTGCATGGTAATGAACTTCATTATACGCAAACTAAATGGCAGTGAACATTGTAAGACTCTCTGTGCAGAAGAGATATTGTATCTCTGGGACCTTCCCGGCTAAATAAATGATGAATAAAACAATTCAAATAAAAGAAGTATATTGTGAAAATTGACAATGGATTCATTGACATATTTTGTTGCACCAGTATTGTGTTGAGATGGTGACGGACAACAGTAATGAATCATGCTTTTTTCTGTGGTCACTGCACTGTGCATCAAGGACCATTTTATTTCATTTCTACAGAGACGTTTGTTCAAAAGAGTCAGATATCACTGCAGTTTCAGTTGGCAGCAAGGCTGAGGATAACACAGTTAATCCAGTTTATCTTCTTCAGAAATAGAGTTTATCCACCAACGTTGATTCACCAAATGCAACTTTTAACATTCAAAAATCACACTGTATTATCCACATTCACAATATGTACACTCATGTATCAACACTCTTGGAAGTGATTTGATACCATTGGTATTGTTATTGTTATAAACATTGTACAAGAACTTCATCATCAAACATGTTCTGAATGCCTTTTAATTATTAAAAATCTGATATCTGAATCTTGGTGCAGTCCACCTTACCGTGATCACAGACTCACTTCTTTTTTTTTAGTCTTTTAATATTGTATTATTATTATTATTATTATTGATTATTGTTATTATTATTATTATTGTTATTTTTACTTTAATTATTATTATTTATTTATTCTATGTAAAGCACTTTGGTGCAATGCTGTTGCTTTTACTGTAAATGTGCTATATAAATAAAATATAACTTGACTGACTTGACTTATTTGACCACTACACGCCAAGTTGGCAATGCCCTCCATGTTGACACCCTATTGCAATTACTGCACAGGAGTAGTGAATAATGGCTCCTTATAACGGTGCTGGACATTAGGTCTCTTGTCTGCCATTACAAGTTGAAAACAGGCGTGGCAGGTGAGACCTGCGGTCACTTCCTGTGTCATTCATGTCCAGCACAAACAGCTGACAAACAGGAACAGTAACAGTAACGAGCTGGAAAGGTGGTGTTTATATGAACACGGCTTTGTCC
>NC_085010.1:24895534-24918034 GCF_963854185.1 Sardina pilchardus
ACAAATGTCCAATAAGATTAAAAAACACACAGATAGATCAGAGAGGAGGGGAGGGGGTGTTGATGGAGGAGCGTTGAGCGTGAGAGTGGACGAGTGAGTAAGCAAAACAACGAGCCTTTTCACAATTTAAAGGCAGTCGTCTGGCACTGATGGGCAATTTCTCCTCCTGTCCGCCTGCGCTCCTGGGATTGCCACTCAGACTAGCGCTCGCGCGCCTGGGGCTGTCAATCACCTGTCCTCCGAGGCTGCTCTCTAATGCAACGCACCCCCCCTCCTCAGGCCGCCCGCTAGGAACCACCCCCTCATCTCCCTATCTCCGTCCCTCTGGCAGACTTTCTCTCTCACTTTTTTATTATCTCTCTTTCTCTCTCTCACTCTCACTTTTTTCCCTATCTCTCTCACTTTTTCTCTCTCTCGCTCACTCACTCATTCACTCTCTCTCTCTCTGTCTCACTTTGTTCCTCTCTCTCTCTATCTCTTTGTCTGTGTTTTGTTTTAATGGCCAATTAATGTAAAAATGTGACAACCTGGTTTAATGAATGAGTTTTAAATGTCAAAGCCTTTGTCGCTCCCTTCCTCTCCGACCCTTTCATTCTCTATCCCTCTCTCTCAGTGTCTGCCCCTGTATGCCTCTGTCTCCATTTGTGTTCAAATCGCCATGCGATGCAAATGTTTGACAAACTCTAATGAATGACAGTTAAACATCAAAACTTCTCTCTTTTTTCTTCTTCTCCCGTCCACTTTTTCCCTCCATCCCTTTCCCTCTCTCTTCCTCCATTCCCCCCTCTCCTCCCATTTCTCTCTCTTTCTCTCCATTCTCTCCATTCTTCTCTCTCTCCATCACTCTCTCTCTCTCCCTCCACCCCCTCTCTCTCCATTCTTCTTACTCTCCCTCCATCACTCTCTCTCTCTCTCCCTCCACCCCCTCTCTCTCCATTCTTCTCTTTCTCCCTCCACCCCTCTCTCCATCACTCCATCACTCTCTCTCTCTATCCCTCCATCTTTCTCTCTCTCCCCTTCTCTCTCTCTCTCCCTCTCTCTCTCGTGGCTCTCCTGCCTTCGCTGAAGTGTCTTGCCCGGCACTTGGCTGCGCTGACTGGGGTTTATTTTCTTAAGCGAACATGTTCCGCTTTACAGGATTAGAGTGGTCCATGTGGCAGGCTTGCCCAGGCCAGTTCACCGCTGCGCTCGCAACATACTTTCAGCACGCTGCTCCTCAGCCCAAAAACTGGGTCATACGCACACTATACGTTTCTCTATATGAGCTAACAATGAGGTATGCCGGCTGTGTTGCTCGTGTCTGTGAGCCATATACTGTCGGCAATGTACTGTATGTAACCGTACGCTGTGATGTATGTAAGGGAATTATTCTCTGCAGGGGATGCAGTGTGCATTGTTTATATTGCGGAGGCGGAATAGAATTAGATGTTGAGTGCATGCGTGAATGTTTGAGGATAAACTGGATAAATGTTGGCCTTGGTTTGATGGTATATTTGTGGCTTGATGATTGCCCTGCTCAAAGTAGGTGGCCAAGGATATGGAAATGACCTTCTCCTCCCTGTAGGTTCCCCCTGTGTTTCATCTTCCTCTCTCTCTCTCTCTCTCACACACACACACACACATAGACCCCCCCCCCCCACATACACACAGACACACTCACCACCCCCCCCCCCCCCCACACACACACACACACACGCACACGCACACACAGCACACACACACACACAGATGGAATCCTTTGCTGGCAGAGGCAAAGTATGTGTGCGCGTCACACTCCCTTTCTCCCAATCTCCCATTTTATCTCGCTGATATATAAAACAAGTTCCAGCACTGAGCATGAATCCAACTAGGTCATTACGTGTGAAAATTGCCTTTCAGGAAATAACTGATAGAGCCTTGACCGGGCACAGAGGTGAGCTATTTTTTTGGTGTGCGACAAAGAACAGAATTATCTCTCATTTAATCTATTCATGTGTTTTCTCCCCACTGGAATATTCATGTGCATGGCCAAGCATGACTAGGCACAGCAGAATGAAATTGGTCCAGTTCGCCCAATGAGGACATTAACAGCCATAACAAAACGCATTGAAAATAATCTGTACTCATGATTAGGTAGTTTGGTAGGGAAATGACTATTTTCCTCTCTTTGGGTTTCGTTGCAGCTGCTGTAACAAACACCCAACCAGAGGACAACTCTATGAAATTTAAAGGTGTAGTTCACAATTGTCATTCAATACACTCTTAGTTAGCTATATTTAGCTAATTGCGCCCGATGTGTCTCTCACTCTCCATTCGATGTCTCACTGACTGGGCCATACACTGTTCCAGCCAATCAACATGTTGCTTCATGAGCAGGAAAAGGGAGGGGAGCACCATTCGTTTAATTGGCTGTTTAGCAAAAAATATCAACAACCTGTCGCCAGAATCACAGCCTGAGCTTCACAGCAGCCTTGAGCTCACACACACACACACACACACACACACAGGCACACACACACCACACACACACACACACAGGCACACACACACACACACACACGCACACACACACACACACACACACACACACCACACACACACACACCACACACACACACAGGCATACACACACACACACACACACACACACACACACACACACACACACACACACACACACACACACACACACACACACACACCACACACACACACAGGCATACACACACACACACACACACACACACACACACACACACACACACACACACACACACACACACACATATGCTAGTGTAGGTAGCCTGGCAGCACAAAGCTGTTACGGACTGAGCGATGTGTTGCTCCCGGAGGCTATTACATTGAGAACGACGGCAGAGTGACAGATAATGCTGGCGCACTGTCAGAGCACAGATACCGCTGACTACCAAGGCATCATCAATCAATCCAGAGTGATAGATGTCATTAATGAGGCCTTTGTCTTGGATGCTTTCAAAGAGATCCAGATGCCAGAGTATTGCATGACTGATGCTGGAATGAGAGAAAAGAGGCAGGATTAGCCTCTACTGGCCAGTCCAGACAAATCTCCTGACAAGTGGCCTCCACTAAATGAACTGCTAAAATGATCAAAACCTGGTTTTAGCAGAGTGCAAAAGGCTCATCGCTACCAGGAGAGTTGTCATCCGTCTCGTGGAGAAATAAAAAAAAAAAAAAGGCAGGTGATTAATAGCTTGGTCTCATTAGGTGACCCCATTACACACACACACAGAGACACAGACACAGACACAGACCAGACCACACACACACACACACACACACACACACACACACACACACACACTACAGTATTGCCCGTAGTGATGTAAGGGCCATCTTAACTAAACATCATTACAAGGATCGACAGACCGATGCATTATGTCTCATGCGAGCTCAAAAAACATAACATTCCTATTGCGTTGACAGATGGAAAAATGAAAGCCAAAAAGCGGGCGGGGGTGGCGCAGACATTTTGACTATTTGCAGATATTTGGACTATTGGCAGATAGTCAAGATTGAACGTCCCTGAGCGTAACTGGTGAGGAGCCAAAAGGGCCCGGACATGACCCTCTCTCTCTCTCTCTCTCTCTCTCTCTCTCTCTCTCTCTCTCTCTCTCTCTCTATAGTCCCTCTTTTCTCAGTGTGCAATGCAAATAGAGCTGGCCATGCTCTGGAGAACTATAAATGAAGGGCAATTTTCCAAAACGCTATAAATCCATTTTTTTAAAACATTAAAAAGTCATGTTGTTTAATTGTGTATTTCAGGTAATATCAACAAAAATGCAGTTGTTTTGTTTTGACTGAGTAAAGATAAATCAACTAAACATAACCCAATACAGTTTCACTGAAATTACTTGGAAAACAAAATAATAAAAAAAAGATTTATGAAAATTCATTAAAATGGTGGATATAGCGTTTTGGAAAAGAACTCTAGCACATTGGAGGCTGGGGAATTCATATCAATTAATCACATTAGCATCAGTGCCCCACCGTGCCCACTGCCCTGGCTTGCTTTTGTTGCTTTTCCCTCCTGAGGTCACCAAAGGTCGAAGTAGTCAGTGGAGGGTTGGACGTTGGAGCATTTGTGGAATTATGTCAGAGACCCATGACGCAGGGGGCGCGGTAATCGTTTGGTATCGCTTGCATCGTGTCATCGCCGGCATTTTGTGGGCGCAACAGGGGTGCCGCGCCGTGGCACTGGCGCATGATGGGAGCTGGACCTGCCAAATTTCCATTGGCCTCCTCTGGCGTCAGTTAAAAAAAAAAAAAAAAACACACGTTCCTCGGCAACTCAGCGGAAAGTTTCCTGGGTGCCTGTCTGAGAAACTCTAATCTGAGGTGAAAGGGACAGATTGGCCTTTGGGGACAAAATCCATTAACTTCCTCCCCCTTTTCACCCACTACAAACACACCACCCCATTTCTCTACCACCCACACCATGACCTCTATCAGTTCACCCTCCATGTTCCATTTCTCTCTCTCTCTCTCTCTCTCTCTCGCTCTCTCTCTCTCTCTTCACCTCTGCTCACATAAAGGGAGCACTTACTCGGATAGGTAGCGTCCATGTTCTGTCCACCTTCGGGTCTCCCGCGCCCCTGCCTGACCATTTCATTGAGTGATATGGAGAGACCAGCTCATTTAACCTCCCGCTGTTCTCTCCGAACGCCTCTCTTTTCCAAACCAATTGTCTGTGATTCACGGCGCAGGAATGAAATCTGTTCTTGTTTCCTGCCAAAATAAAAAGGGTTTGGGGGCTTCGGTTCCTAGGCGGTATGAATGGAAATCCATCTGTCTTGCACCTCTTCTTTTTTTAAAAAAAAAAACATCTAACATCTTCCATTTCATTCAAGCCAGCCAGCCAGCACATTTGTAATTTTTCTCTTATTCAAAGCCTCAGTGAAGCTTGCAAACAGAGCTTGACATTTTTTTTTCCTGATACGGCATTATGTTAGTTCACCGAGGGAAAAAAAAAAAGAGTTAATGTAAGCTATCTCGCAGGAAAGCAAAATAGCAATTTATTACTTGTGATCACAGCCATACCCTCTCCTGTGACTCCTACCCAGCAGGCATCCTATATTGGCTAAATATAAACATGTACATAGCACCAATTTTTTCTCAGGCTGCCCTTTACTGATGTGGGTTTTAGTACTTGGAAAGGTGCCCGTGTTGATATAGCTGTCCGGCCCCCTAAGCACTGAAATCCACTCAGACAGTGAGTGAGCTGAGCAAGAGAAGGAGAGAAAGAAAGAAAGAAAGAAAGAAAGAAAGAAAGAAAGAAAGAGAGGAGCCCTACAAGTGCAAAGAAAAATACCACCAATTTTTTCAGAGGGATTGCCTGAAGAGCACAAAAAAAAGGGATGTCTTCTGTGCTGCTATGGAGAGCAAGAGAGAGAGAGAGAGAGAGAGAGAGAGAGAGGAAAAGAGTGAGAGAGAGGACAGTGAGAGGAATAAAACAAACAAACAAACAAAAAAAACCCAGACCGGGCAGTATTCTCACTGCACGCGGCTCGCGCTCAGCTCGGCTCGTTTATTCGCTGCTAAGCCTATTCGCGCGCCGCTCCAGTGCGACGGCGGACTTCAAAGGCGAAGCACTCCAGCCGAGCTGGGAGGGGAGACGCTGAGTCTTTAATCTACTGCTTTACTGTGCTAATTTATCACTACTAGTTCAGCCTCCAGAGGGATGCCGGCCTGCCTGCCTGCCTGCCTGCCTGCCTGCCTGCCATTGTGTCACCGCTGTTAGTGGAGAGGCGGTCATTCTCCGTTCGCCATGGTCCACGGGCCCACCTGATTGGTCCATCCACCACATCCGCACGGACCAGTGGTGGTGGTGGTCGTCTCGGCAGAGTTCTAATCGTGCAAATAGCGTGCTCTCTGGCCTCCTCTGATTTAATTCATTATTATTATTATAATAATAATAGTCATAAAAATACTATCAAATAGTAATAATAATAAGTTAATTATTATTACAAAGTCACTTCACACAAATGTAATTACTCTTTCCTTTGGAGTGGGCTGCAATACAGAAGTCAGTATTCAGTGTCTCCGTGCTCCACGTCTGTCAGCGGGCTTCGCCGGCTGGCTTGGCGTGGCGGTTGTAAGACGTGGCACTGATGATGAATGGGCAAGTCTTGCGCTGTCACACTCGGGCAGAGACCAGCTGTGCCCCATCTGCCCCGTGCCCGCTCTCCTCAACCCCTCTCGCCCCCCCCCACGCCGACCCGCACAAGCGAAGGCTAAACCTGCCACTTCGCCACGAATTCCTTCCCTAGAAAGACACGCTCTGCCAGAGGCTAAGAGTCAGAGGCATGACTCACTGGCTAACGCTCAGCGTATTAAATCCCATGTTTGGCAGAAACCACGGGAACGCAGTGGTCACCCACATAGCCGTGCCCGCTACATGCTACTGCTAACATGGGAACCTATCGTGGGTTGAGATCATCTGACTCAACCGGTCTCTTTAAGAAGCAAATATCACTCCTTTGCTTTTTCCACTGAAGCGAAAACATGGAAACATTAGTTTATTGGTGGAATCCTTGCGCAGGATGCCAGAGTTCTCCTTCCCTTGTTAACGGCAAACGCACTGGCTATTCGTCCAGACGAGTAAGAGCTGCTCTGTATTGATCTGACCTTTGACCTCTTGGTCCAGGGAGGTGGGTCGGCACTTGAGAATGACCTGCATCAGCGGACGGAGAGTTAATCCATCGGATTGGATCCATTCTCCTAATGGATGTCGAGGAACGGAGCGGGGGAAGATGATTGAGAGGCGGAAGCTCGGCGGGTGACGGGCGTGTGTGTGAAACATGTCAGCGCTCAAACACACACACACACACACTTTCTCTCTCTCTTTCGCTCTCCCTCTCGCTCTGCGCCCGTGCTGCACCTCTTCAGAGCGCGATACGTCTTCCACTGTCAGCTGGCCTAAAGGAGATGACGAAGGTCGGTAGTGACAGAGAGGGGATGACGATTTATCAAAGGTGTGTGTGTGTGTGTGTGTGTGTGTCTGTGTGCATGTGTGTATGTTAGGGAGCGAGAGAGAAAATGTGTGTGCATGTGCATGTGCATGTGTGTGTGTGTGTGTATGTTAGAGTGAGAGAGAGAGAGAGAGAGAGAGAGAATGTGTGTGCATGCTATGTGTGTGTGTGTGTGTGAGTGTGTGTGTAAGACAGCATGTGATTGTGAGTGATCATGTGTCTGCGAGAGGGAGTGAGTAAGTGTGTCTCTGTGTGTGTGTGTGGGTATGAGATAGAGGCCATTAGAAAGGGACTTTCCCCACTGCGCACCAGGAGGAAGCTGGATGAAATATGGAGCCATCTTGGGAGACCCCATGCTGTGCGGCACACTAGACCAGCTACACTCTTGGAGGGATGTGCGGTGGAGAGCTCTGCTTTTGATGTCCATTCCCTGTTTTTTAACCATTATTTATCCAACAGATGGCAATGTTGGTGGGCAGTGCACTGTTATGCTAAGGTCTGTTTATTTGCAATGATTCAAATCAGCCAAATCTGATTCAAATCAGCCACCAATCCAATCCACAATCCAAGGGGCTCTTCAAAAAATGTCCTTAGGGTTGGCACCATGTCTGATACCAATCAACTGACTAATCATATTTCCATTTCCCTGAAATGGAACCCTTTCACTTCAGATGGATGGCAATTCAGAGAAAAAAAAATGAAGGACTGGACAGAAAATGGCTTCTGGTTCAAACTACTGCTCACACAAACCCTATTTTTTCTTTGTGTACTTGATGACACATCGCATTTCTAAGCACCTCTGGGCATTTCAGCCAGCTTTGCCTCCCCATTGTGTTGAGAATAGCGTCTTTAATTACCACAAGATTTCAGGAATCTTGCTGATACCTCACCCAGGCCAAGCTCACAACAGAGGCTTACTGCAGTACAAGCAAGTGCCAAGAATTTGTGTGTGTGTGTTTGTGTGTGCATGCATTAGTGTGTATGCAAGCATGTGTATGTGCATGTCTCTTTGTCTCTCTCTCTCTCTCTCTCTCTCTCTCTATCTGTGTGTGTGTGTGTGTGTGTTCGCGCGCATATGTCTGTATGTGTGTGTGCGTGCATGTGTCCGTGTGTGTTGTATAACTGCTAAATAGTGATGTGACCACGCTATAATTAGATGAACAGTTGAACAAATGGAGCCACGGCGAAACCAATCAAATGAAACCGGAGAGAAGACAAACAGCGCTAGAATCGGGGCACAGGTGGCGGCTGCCTCAAAAAAAAAAAAAAAAAAAAAAAAAGAAGCTCATCGAGAAAAGGAGGGCGTGCCAATCATCGGGAGATCTCAGTGATTAGCAGAATGATTAGGGCTAAGATGGAAAAACAGAGGAAAGACACACTGGCTCTTCCATAGCCTGCTGATGAGATGCAGTACCGTAGACTGGATGGGCCCCTCTCGCCAGGAGCTTGTGATGTTGGCTTTGAAATCTAATGAGATGTCTCCTCTTCATTTCGCAATATTCTATGGCATGCCCCTCAAATTCAGTTGGCCTTCGCAAGAAAAATAAAGTGTGTGTGTGTGTGTGTGTGTGTGTGTGTGTGTGTGTGTGTGTCCTGCTGAGCTCCTGTACCTTTTGTATGCTACATACTTTCAGAAAAAAAAAAAAAAACCCTAAATTCTTCCCCATAATATTCATGCTCTTCCCTTAATCACTCTTGAATTATTCTTCCCCTTATAAGGAGCTGTCTGTGAGTCTGGCGAAATGTTAAATGAGAGCTCAACAGCCAACACAATAAAACTCATGATTGCCCATGTACAGAGACTGGAGTCTATGTGGATACTGGAGTTTTTTGAGTGCACACACAGAACAGACGGCCATAAGGAGAAATTCATTCTCCTCTCATTTTAACCAAAAAAATGCATTGGATGAAACTTACAGGCGTCACCTTTAATGTGCTCGAGCCTATTAGATGTCCTGTTGTACAAATGATGATACAGATGTCCCAGACTTTACCTTTAATGTGCTCTAGCCTATTAGATGTCCTATGGTACGAATGATGATACAGATGTCACAGACTTTACCTTTAATGTGCTCTAGCCTATTAGATGTCCTGTGGTACAAATGATGATACAGATGTCACAGACTTTACCTTTAATGTGCTCTAGCCTATTAGATGTCCTACGGTACAAATGATGATACAGATGTCACAGACTTTACCTTTAATGTGCCCTGCCCTACTAGATGTCCTAAGGTACAAATGATCAAATAACTCTGTACTCTCTCTGTACTTTATACCCTTCTAGTCCTAACCAAGGTAAACGGGAGGGCTACAGGGAGGTCATGAGTTGCTAGGGAATGCCCAAACAAATGCTGTGGCATGAACAGGTAGACTGGGAATAAACAGTGTGACAGTGTGAGTTTGATGCTAGAGGTGTGGAAAATGTCATCACACTCCTCACGAACCACCTAATTGTTTGCACACTAAATATTTGATGTGGAGGGGCTGAGGTGGTATCATCAGGCTGTTGACATATCAACGCTCATTTGAAACGTTAATTTGCCAGATTGTTGTGACATAAGAGTTAATTATTTAAGAGTTCACCAAACCGGTAATCGTGTCCGGATGATCATGGTACATTGGCTGCCACAGTTAATCTGCCAGCTAATAGTATTTGCTGTTACTGTCATTAACTCCTCATCCGTCGGAGGAGAAGAGTCGTTGGATTCTCAAACGGAGACGGCCGT
Source organism: Sardina pilchardus (assembly GCF_963854185.1). NCBI lineage: Eukaryota > Metazoa > Chordata > Actinopteri > Clupeiformes > Clupeidae > Sardina > Sardina pilchardus. The sequence continues at coordinate 24,905,247 of NC_085010.1, forward strand.
CTGTTACAAGACCAGTAAAACTGCGAAAGAGCACGCATCCCCCTCTAAACATCTCAATCTTCCACAATGAGGAGGACCAGTGATTACAAAGATCAATTAAGAGCATTTAGAATTATAGATTGAGGCCAATGTAATGACCTGGATATATATTCATTAGCCATAAATGGATTCATGCTTGAACTATCAAATGCAGATAAATTAGAAATTCTAGCTGTTGTGCAATGACTGCATGCCCACCGAAATTGATATCCCCAGTCATTTAAATGCATTGATATCTATTGATTTTCATGACTGCGATCATGTGTGTCCATATAGCCATACATTCCCATACATTCACTCCCTCTGAAGAAGCGTACAAAAATCCTCATCATCAGTTATCTGTCATGACCCATTTAAAGGCGAAATTACAAACGTTTCCAGAACCCTATACAATTTCCACGCGTACAAAGATGTAAAACCGTGCAAAAGCAGACGCAGAGAGTTCATGTGATAAAAACATTACATCTCATGTTGATATCAGGAGCCATAGAGCTCCTCACTGCGCCATTTGAAGACGAAAAGAAAAAAAAAATCACTCAGTATAATCTCTGTCATCCATCATTGATGGGACTGAAAAATTGATCTGCGTTTAACATTAATCACTTAGCAGACGCTTTTCATCCGAAGCGACTTCCAGTGCAGGGAAGACCTGCGTCTTATCAGCATGTTTGCTCCCCGGGGATCCAACCTGTGACCTTGGTGTTGTTCGCACACCAACACCACCAGTGCATATACAGCCACAGGAACACCATTATCCATATGCACGTAATATATTACAGAACCATAACTCTTCCATAAATCTTTACATTCAGGGCTGATAACATTAGATAACTGTGCTTATCTGACACGCAGAGGGTAGAGGAATATGCAGAGAAGAAGAAAAAAAAATGACACAATCTCCATGGCATTCCTGTAACATTCTGACGAGCACACGTGTGCATCAGAGATAACCATGTTCGGCATACAAAACTGCAGTGTGCAGAAGGGATGCTTTAGAGTAGATACTGTGTTGTGTGTGTGTGTGTGTGTGTGTGTGTGTGTGTGTGTGTGTGTGTGTGTGTGTGTGTGTGTGTGTGTGTGTGTGTGTGTGTGTGTGTGTCACTGTGACATATGGGTGCCCTTCAGGGAGATATACTGGGATAATTAATTCTCATGAGGAGAGGTTCGCAAATGGTTGATTTGCCACATGACGTTACGCTGATCAGAAGAACTCCTGACACAGAGCTGGCTAACAGAGATGGAGTCTGCGCAGGGTTGCCAGAGTTTGTGCATCAACTCCAGTCTCCTATGAAATTATCAGGAACAAAAATCAACAATGTGTGTCTTTTGGCATGTCCAAGTGACTAGATTATAAACAAAATCAGTGACAGCAAAGGCACTTGCGGATATTCAGGTGCTTTGTTCGCACACAGGAGCATGGCGGGGAGAGACAAAGTTACAGCGGTGATGGCAGCATGAAAGCATGAAAAATTGTCATTTTGACAGGATGATTGTGATCAAAACAAAAACTCTTCCTTGTAAATCTAATTTGACATTTGCTTACATGTTACTCAGAATTGATATGCTGCATGAATGTGTGTGTGTGTGTGTGTGTGTGTGTGTGTGTGTGTGTGTGTGTGTGTGTGTGTGTGTGTGTTTTGTGTGTGAAAGAGATTCTGTGTCCATGAAAGATAGTAAGTGCCCACTCTCTGTGTGTGTATGACATAGAGGCCATTGAAAAGGTGTAATTGTGTGTGTGTGTGTGTGTGTGTGTGTGTGTGTGTGTGTGTGATGAAGAGGAGAATATATATTATTTAAGGCTAACACTGTCCCTGAGATAAAGGATGCTTTGCTTACACAAAGGATTTACATGTCTGTCTCTGTAAAGTTAAGCCCAAATGTATTCATACTCACGCCCCATTTTTGACTTGTAATTTCTCTGAATTTGACCAAAAGTTTTCTTCTAGTAGGAAATTATATTGAAATGTGTTTGCAGAGTGATTTGCTGTCTTTTGTGACACACTAATATAAATTCCATCAAGAAGAAAACTTTTGATTCACTATAAATCAAAATGTGGCATCAAATGAATAATTTTTGGCTTAACTGTACGCATATTTGAGGGGGAGTAAAACAAGGAAATAAGGCTGCTTTTGGTATTGTTTGCCTTTTTTCCAAAAGATCTGAGAAATAGAGGGGGGATATTGAAGGGCTTCGAGAGGGTTAATCACATCTGTTACATCTGTCGTGCTCTCAGAAAAACAAAAACACATGGAGGACCAACATTAAATACAACCTTATCTGTCGAAAGTCTACTTTAAAGGTACACTATGCAGGATGTTCACCTTAATACAACCTTTACGAAGCCAATTTGATGGTAAACTAACTTGTAATACGGGAATTGTTCACCTAGCATAGCCATACAGAATAGCCATAGTGAGTTACCAACAAGAGAATCAGCCGTGCAACTTCAAGAATAGTCGACCCAAAGACATGCGAGAATCGTGGAACATTACCTTGTCGATATAGCTCTTTTGAGATTTTTGCCTGTTGCTAATTATTCTCCTCCACTACAAAAGCATTTTCACTATGTACGGGGGGTGGGGTGGCAAGTCACAAGAAGTAGGCTATTTACAATGGCAAAACTACAGAGTAAAATATAAGAATAGTTTTGCATAGTGTACCTTTAATCTAACAATATTTTGCTTCTCGATGCCAGTCTCTGAGCTAAGACCTCTAGTGCTATGGGTCTCTTGCTGCACCAACCCTGACTTGTACTGTATGTGCGAATCCAGTCTATAGACCTTCAAGCAGAACAAGCGTGACCATGGTGCTTCAGTGGCAGCTAAAGACTTTATTCCACTTCTTGTCACTAAACTGGCAGAAGGAGCTTTATCCCTCCCAAAATGAGACAGAAATATCATGCGTCGTGCCATTTTCCAAACGTCATTTGAGAGGACATGTTTTCTTTCCCTTCTGAATTCATCCATGCTAAAAAAATGAAACGGCAACCGTATCAGCCCAATTAGTACAGCTGTCAGTGATGCCACAGCTTGGTTACTGTTGGGAGGGGGGCGGGGGGCTGGGGTCCGGGGAGGGGGGGGGGGGGGGGTGGCTTTAATGAAGGGTGGCTGTGAGCACAGGATTAGATGGGATTCGTTCAGTCACAGAAGAAAATGCCAGCCTGAAGCAAACCGTACATCAGATAACTCTGGGATTCCCCCCTCTTAAAATCAAATAACCCAACATGAAGCGAACGATTGAGATAGAGTAGAGAGGGAGTGTGTGTGAGGAGGAGGAGAAGGTGATGAAGAAAGAAAGAAAGAAAGAAAGAAAGAAAGAAAGAAAAACAGGAAAGGGTGACAGAGAAAATTGGAAATACTGTTACTCATTTGCATGTTGAAACGCTGTTTTTAACCCAGCGCCCTGTGCAACTGATGCAACAATCTGAGACGGAGTTCAAGAACGCTGATGCCAGATGGCGGAAGAGTGGGTTGCCTAACTGATTAAAAGAGCAGACACTGAATGTCAATGAGGGGCACAGCCATGGTGCGCGTCAACTGTGACTGCATCGACTTCATTAACTGCGTTGTAACAGGATTTGGTTAACTAAATTTGATGTCGTCCTCGGAATCTGGATCTGCACAGAAACTGATCTCTGAACAGATCAGAACGAAAGAGAATAATGATCGGATTAAAGGAGAGTTTAAGGCCCTGTATGTAGGCTATCCAGATATTTTTTACACAGATATTTTTCTATTCATGTTTAAAAGATATCTCTCTATAGCCTGGTTAGCGCCTACCACTTCTCAAATGAGACGTGGTCTGGCAACCAGACGTTCAATTTTGCGTATTTGAAAAAATGCCCAGATCCGTTCATTGGGCGCCACGGATGTCTATCAAATGCATCTGTGCATAGCTCATCATGGTCTTGCTTTCTCCCCTGTTCTGTGATTGGCCACCAACATCAGGCAAAAATGTGGGTGTTAGTTTCCAGACTGCCTTAGCAGCGTGAAAGAAATCACCGTGCAAGGCAGGATGGGAACACCCAGGCTAATCTCTCTACACAGTATAACGCAAACTACAGCTGATATTGTGACAGTATCTCCTATTGTCATAATTGCCAGTCTTGCTCTTGCTATTTTCATGCCATCATTTCTGAATGAGTCTCAGTTTTTCTTGTCCACACTGATCCACAAACCAGCACTTTAAAAAAGTCTTCACTTTAACAAGGCGTTTACAGTCGGGCTACATTGGGCACCGACTGAAGCGTTACATTTTGTGGAGTGTAAAAATAGTTTACCGACTGGGCAGAGCGTATAAATAGTTTTCGAAGATTGGTCTAATTTTTTTGAATGTGCACAGCACTCTCACATCTGGTGTAGCCAGTTCCATTGCTAATATAGCAGAAGCTAACTGTCAACTAGTGAAGCACTTCAGTTAATTGCTCGCCTGTCGTGGCATTGCTGTAAGAAGACCGTAGTCATTTTTTTTGGCCCGGTATACAGTAGCCAGTTCCATTGATTGTAGTGGAAGTTAATTGTGGCATCGTACGTCCCAGTTCGTTCGTTCAACACCAGGAGCACAACGTGTTCAGTTGTGCTCCTGGTGTTGAACAGCTGTTAGTGAGAGAGGAGTGGACAGGTTGACAACGTCACGTCAGCTGCCATGGTGGGCTGTCCTGTCGTCACTCTATCACCTTGACGACATCATTGACACTGGGATCTGTGGAGACGGCGCCTGTTTGACACATGGGGGAAAAAGTGTCCAGTGGTGGTAATTGAAAGCTTGATTAAATTCCGTCTCACCGTTCGGTTAATCTAAATGGACTTATTAGGTGTCCAACGCAATTGTTCATATTTAATGAGGATTTGAAAAAGAAATCAGACAGAATAATGGTGCTTAAAAACACAATGAAAATCCAACTTAAATAATCAGATCAGATCAAGGCTAGTAATCTGATCACACAGTTAATTAAAAATCAGGCAATTGTGTGCTCGGCTGGTTAATGGGTTCCTCCACCACGGGGGATCCCATCAATTTCCTATGCCAATGACAAGATGGACACAGCTCAAAAGGAAACATTTATAACATCGGAGTTTAATTTGTAATACACTACAACACAAGCACACGCGTATATCTTTCCCGAGCTTTCATCAGCCCAGAGCTGGGCAGTAAATCCTTGGCCGTGCGCGCCGTGAAGGGATAGCAATCTCGAGGAGGTTATTTTAGCAACGGGGCCAGATGACTGGGCATGGCGAAACCACCAGGTTTTGCGACGGATGTTTTTGAACTGCCACCTACTACAAATAGACCAGCAAGCGTGAGAAAGAAAGGTCGCGCTGTGGCACTGCAAGCGGACACATCTCATTCAGAGAACAGTTATTTCAGAGGTGTAAATTTATTAGATTATGAGATTTGGTTTCGCTTGTTTCGGCATTGTTCACCATCCCAATGAAGTGACAAACTGTCTGTAGTGGTTTGACATGCATTAACACCGTACAATGGCACATCCATCACAGGGACAGTTATTGATTTTTACTGAGTATTTCTGGCATTACAGACAGGTGATGCAGCGCTCTACATTAAAAACAGTGAAATTGTGGATTGACGCAAAGAGAGACATTAAGTGAATCTTACCCACATCTTTTACTGGCAGAAAGAGATAATGTTTCCATTCACCCAAACAAGGAGTGATTCATTTGCTCTTGCCTAAAGTCAGGCCCTGGGGTTGGTTTTCCTTTCCCACAGAGGAAGAAGGCGGCTCTGTCCTACCAGGCCTGACAGGTGCGGCGTGTACATTGGACAGAGCGAGAGAGAGAGATGTTGCCAAACTCAACTGGGGACGCGCCCAAAACACACGTTTAGAGAGAGAGAGAGAGGGAGAGGGAGAGAGAGAGGGAGTGAGTGAGAAAGAGAGAGTCACAGAAAGAGAGAGATAGAGGTAGAGAGAGAGTAACAGAAAGAGAGAGAGAGTGAGTGAGAGAGAGAGAGTGAGTGAGTGCAAGAGAGAGAGAGAGTCACAGAAAGAGAGAGAGAGAGAGAGAGAGAGAGAGGGACGAGGGCCAGGATCAAGACGGAAAAAATGATGAAGATAAATGAGGCTCGGAACACCACGGTCGCCCACGCTGGCCAAAAATACTTGGTGGGACCAGACAGACACACACTGGTGGGATTGTGCATCTCGGTGTAACTTTCCTCACAGACATCCTCCCTCAAGGTGCTTGGCTCTTCAGAGCCTGACATGGACGACACGGAAACAAGCTTAAGCAAAAAAAAAAAAAAAAAAAATCTCTCAGCATGAAAGAAACATGGCTCAGCTCCTACTGTTATGTGACATCTGTTGCTAAATCGTAGCTGTATTACTTCATTAACTTGCTGACATGGGAAGATGCCTCTCTTGGGAACCGAACAAACTAGTTTGAACCTCTTTAAATGTTTCGGTGTGCTCACCAATGTCCTCCTCGTCTTGGGTGACGCCGACAAAGGGCACAGACCACAAGGCGCATGCTGGAGTCTCAGAAGCACAAGCCAGGTCTTTCATCCCACCTCTGATCTTCATCTCGGTGCCCTCTGTCTTGAAAGTGATCCTCTCTGCCCTCACACACACACACAGAGGAACACACACACACACACACACACACACACACACACACACACAGAGGAACACACACACACACACACACACACACACACACACACACACACACACACACACACACACACACACATACACATACACACACACACACACACACACACACACACAGGTCCCTGGCAAGGGGGAGAAGGGCTGCCAAGGACTGTGAGCCGCCCCGAAGGTAAAGGCATCTAAAAATGGCCACCCCTCTCAATCAAGACGTGAAACTGAACCCTGGAAAAACGGGCTGAGGGACGAGCATTCTGCAGATATTCTGAGGAGCCGAGCCTTCCGGAACCCTCCGCTCTCAGGTTTCGGCCATATGCCCTCGCCGCCGCTCCCCAAACCGGTCTCCTTCAGGACACGCAGTCCACCTTGCGGGCGGCTCAACTCGAGTGACGGTGTGCCTAAAAGTGGGGGACAGGTCACCCCGCAAGGGACTCGTCTGACATGTCTCAGTGACTAAGGATCCCCTCGCTGCACAATTTAAAGCCTGCGGAGATCCGTAAGCCATGACGGTATCATTTGCAGAGGTTTATGTGTTTCCATAAACACAGTTATTTCCTTACCTTAGCGATGCGACGCATTCAAACCCTGATGATTCTCTTACAGTCACTGAACATGCACTGTGCATGGTGTTTGTGTAATGCAATGTTTATGTGCATATCCAGTAAATATGATATGTGATATAGGTGTGAATATGAATATGTGCAATTTGCATTTTCATATTTTTTTTCAACCACGTATACAATTGCTTGTTGTTGTTGTTGTTGTTGTTGTCTCTGAGTGAGTGATCTGATGACTACCCAAGCCCTGCTACGTCTATGTGTTGTCTTTCATCTAGACCCAGACTGCAACACGCACAGCTACAAATGTGCAATACTACATCATTTCCATATCAAAGCACGCTGCATAACTTCAGTCCTATAATTTGAATTATCACATCAAACAGACGGCGTAAACAACAAACAAACTTCAACTAAATTGAAATCAAGGGTCAAGACTAGTTGAGTCCTTGAAAGCACGCCAGATTAGTGATATTGTTCCTTCTAATTGACACCATTAAATCTTAACTGGAAACCATTATAAGAAATGCAGAACTGGGTTATTATCAACAGGATGGCTAATTATGGAGATTCATAGGAGGGAGGAACATACAGTATACAGTATACTGTGTTTTTGTACTGTAAACTAATGGTTTTCTTTAACAGGTATGGATTATATGTGTTCACAGTCAGTGAATATGTATCAAGCAATACTAAATTTGTTGGTGCTGAGAAACATAGCCTGATGCACTCTATTGCTCATAAACTTGTTTGTATAAATGACTCCCAAAGAACTTTGGTGGAGATGTTTAGGTTTGCCAAGGAACCATTTTGAGTAAATTAAGAAAAAAAAGAAAGAAAAAAAAACATAAAAAATATTCCCTTGGAAAAACTAAGAGGACTAATAGCAGGGCTCTTATTTTCCATCCAGAGTGTTGACTGTGACCTACCTGCCAAATTCAGAACGCAACCTTACAGGCAGCTTATTTAGTAATTACATAATATCCTCCAGCTGTTGTAAGTGCATGCTGACATTTTTTTTTTAAAACAAAGAGGGAGGAGGGGGGGGGGGGGGGCGGAGTAGTGATCAAAGTTATAAGGCAGTCAGTGGATACCTCAGGCCCCTTATGCGTTTCCAGTGTGTGTGTGTTTGCATGTAGCCAACTGAGTGCCAATTCCCAACAGGCATTATCACATTTGGAGAACAGGAGGTTCAGGCAAACATCACATGGTGAACTCTTTCAGTTTCTGATGACGCCATTCGGCACCGAAGGCTCCCTGGGGCCAGAGGCCGACAGCGATGGCGGCTACAGTTGTTCGCACGGAGCCTGTTGCAGTTAAAGTACTGTAACTTTGTCAAGTCTCTGGGACGGAAATAGATGAGCCCCCCCCCCCCCCTCCTATACACACACACACACACACAAATGGTGCCCTCGTGCCAACCGTGGCATACCATCCCTTTGCCACGATCCGCAGCACCTGCTCCTCTTTGAGGTTTCGAGAACATGCTGCGTGGCAACGGAAATCCCCAAGCCAGTCAGCCGTGCTCGGTAACCCCTACAGGTCCACCATTTGCACAAACCGCGCAGAAAAATGTGAGAACTCTGGGCATGACATGGGCAAACAGAGAACGAGAGAGAGAGAGACAGACAGACAGAAAGAGAGAGGGAGAGAGAGAGAGAGAGAGAGAGAGAGAGAGAGAGAGAGAGAGAGAGAGAGAGAGAGTTGTAAAGAGTGCCAGCCCACCAAGGTCAGTCATGCAAGACGAGTCATTCAGAAAATCCCATTGGTTATCCTCTTGCCTGGAAATAAACAAACCGAAAAAAAAACAATCAATAATACTGCCATGGGGCCCTGTGTTGTGGCCTATGTTGTTAACTGCACCCCCCCCCCCTCCACACACACACACACACACACACACACACACACATACCTGTTCTTTGGTCAAGTGGTTCTGGCAGCTTAATCTACCTTGCTAAAGGCTTATAAAACGAACAACACGCAAACAGAGTGAACACGTGTCTGTCTCTCCTGTCGGTGTCTCTCAGAGGAAGGCGCTGAAAGATTCAGAGAGCCTGTGACATGCCTTGTAGTAGGAGCAGACTACAGAATGAACCATGCACAACCATACCTTTCAACCAGTCCATTCATCTGCAGGGAAATCAGCAAGCTGACATGGAAGCAGTCGGGGTTCAACACACCATTGTGCAAAGACTAAGATGCATACAGTAGAATAGGTCAATGATTAGCATTCCATTTGATGCTATTCCTCTACCCCTTTCTGCTGCTTTTTATATGTACATATTTTAGTGTTGTGTTTTAAATGTTTTATGTATGTATGTATGGTGACCTTGAGTGCCAAGAAAGTCGCCTTTAAATAAAATGTATTATTATTATCATTATTATTAATAATGTCACAATGTTATTTATATCTGGCCTGCTACTCCCCCCCCCCCCCCAAAAAAAAGACATTTATGCAAATCAATATGTGCCACTTTTAAAAGTAGCATGAGGTTTTTGTTGTAAAAGCCAACCAAATCAGGTTGCAACTTGTAACAATTTGGTAGCCAAGGGCAACCGGGCAACCATTAATGTCTAGCCCTGATATGTGCTGAAAAATTGGTTTAAATGACATCCAGGATAGCAATGGCCTAGATAGGCCTATTCCCAACATGGCTGGGTGAGATAAACAAGACGAAGTAAAAGGTTGTCGGTGCTGGGAAAATCACAAAAAGGCACTGACCCTGCCGTAATTAAACAGCCTAAATATCAATCGATGGAAAAGACTGCTATAACACTGCAACAGCAGAGGTCTGTGTTTCACTCAGGCTCAATCATGGAAACTACATCATTAAAGAAGTGAAGTGAAATCTTATTGTGAAAGTTATTCGTTCTTTTATGGAATGGAACAAGACAATTAAAATGACAGTAGGCACCAGCCTAGCCCTCAGAACTGAGTAAGGGCTACGAGGGATTTACGAACCAATTATAACATAATAAGCAGGACTGGACAGCAGAAATCAGATGGCTGCCACATTCTTTACAGCTTCTGAAGCCTTTGTTTTTCCCCCTTCTCTGGGATTAAATGATTTGGGGTTTCATAAAAATTGACCATTTTTTCCCACAGACAGGTCATATCACTGAGCGCGGGGAATAACAGGTGGTTTTGTACTCATATCCTCCCATGCATACGCGTATTCAAATAGACACAAAACCAAACGCCAGTCCACCGCTGTAAGAAACTAGCATGAATTTAGTAGTATCCAAATCATTCAATGCCTTTGAACAAATATATTTGTCAGTCTTACAATGACTAAAGTCCAGAGGGTTGATTAGCTGATGCTCTGTGGCTGCAAAGGTTGGAAACTTTGGCTCTTGCTCAGTTTTTACATTCCGCTCGAATGGTAAGATTCTATTTGAACTAATTTGGTTGTGCTACATTACTTATCTGCCGGGTTGCAGGCAAACATCCTTACAGGATGGTGTTCACTGGACCATCATAGACTAATCAGACCAGTGCCGGTTCAGACCTCCATGGGGCCCTAAGCAAAATCCTGCTAAGGGGCCCTCCTTACTACCTGAACTCTGAGGGCCAAAATATAACCATACCAACCAAAAAAAAAAAATGTGTATATATATATATATATATATATATATATTAGGGGTGGGAATTGGCAAAAGAATGACAATTCGATACTATTGCGATATTTGGGCCACAATTCGATATTATTGCGATTCTAAACATATTGCGATACAACAAGTATTGCGATTTGATTCTGTGATATATTGCTATTCATGTCTCTCATATTGTTTGAAGGCATTACAAAAAATAAGGAAAAAAACACTGTTCAACTCACTTTCTCATGGCATGGTGCATATTGGTTCTCATGGCATGGTGCATTTCCCCCTTGGGGATCAATAAAGTATCTATCTATCTATATATCTATCTATCTAGCAAATTGAATGTGATCAGAGTAAACCCTGAGTAAACTCGCCTCAAATAAAAGTTAAATAGATAATTAAATTATATAATTAAGTATTGCGATACTTTGAGCTACTCGTATCGATATAATTGCATGCACAAAATATTGCGATACTGAACAGAATCGATTTTTTCCCCCACCACTAATATATATATATATATATATATATATATACAGACAGATGCACACAGATATATTTAATGTAGGCTATATTATGTGACATAACTGTGCTCCTAATACAATCATCCCAAAACAGAAATTAGCAAATATAATGTTTTCCCCCATAAAGGACCTTCACAGCAAATGTAAATATAATGTAGGCTATAAATAAAGCTACGGTTTCGATACTCAGAAATTTGTGGTTTGACACGTGAAGTTATGCAGTTCTTTTTTGTAAGGGTCTAGACCGTTCTTCACCTGTGTGTCTGCAGTAGGCTACGAGCCAAAGACATAGCTACTGAACATGGCTCCCCTGATTGATTCCCTTCAATATTTTTTCAAACGTAGACTATTTTAAACAATAATTGTAATACTTCATATTTTGTCTATTCTATTGCCCATGTGGCACAGCGAATCAAAGTTAATAGGCCCAAAGGCTACTTTCCATTTTGCATACGTTCAGTTGTAGGGTATCTAAACCAACTAAAGCTCAACTAAAATATTGTAAACCCATTTATCTAAAATGTATAGTATGGGAAGAGTGAAATCACAGATTCGTTTCGATCTGTTCTCGCATGTGTCTGCTGAAAAACTGTTTCATCCCGAGCTGCACGTAATTATGAGCGCAATTAAAGAAGCGGGTTTTTTTCTTATTATTATAATGTAGCCAGTCGCCGTCTTCAAAAACGGAACGTGGGATTATAGGCTACATTATCACAACTTTGCCATGACTGGGAAAGGCTGGAAAGCAAGCCGCAGACAGATTCACTTCAGATTCAGGGGATTCACTTCCTTGTGTGGTCGACCTACAGTAAGCTAGGTAAGCAACATGCGCTGGAGAGATGTGTGTAGCCTAGACATCAAACCATGAGACGAACGCAAGTTTACCCAACTGCTGTTCCTGCTTTTCACTCTCGTTAAGTTTCTTCTTTTTTCGGATTCACGTTCATCATCTTGTAATGTAGCTTATGAAACATTGTCGCTGTGTCTGCATATACCTACCTGTCTGTCACTACCTTGGCTCAAGGGAAGACAGAGGAGGGGGCCTTCATTTACTTGCGGGGCCCTACGCAACTTGCGTAGTGTGCGTATAGGGAGAACCGGCCCTGAATCAGACTGATATAAACAATAATATTGCAGAGGATGTAGTGTAGTGAGTGTATTTTTTTTTTTTGGCATGTGGCTGGAATTGGAGAAATCTGTTTTTTTTTTCTTCCACAAAGGGCTTGTAGTCAGTGGATTAGCAGCTTCTAGCCAAGTGGGTTTTAAACGGGCTCAATGAGGCTCAGCACATATCCTCTCTGTCTTTTAAATTATTTGTGATCTCTGCCATTCGCGTCAGTCTGAGGGGAAGGATGTCACTCAATCTATCGGAAAAGACCTTTCATGCCAAACACAAAGTGCTCTAAGCAACCCCCCCCCCCTTCTCGCTCAATCTCTGTCCC
>NC_085010.1:24925534-24928034 GCF_963854185.1 Sardina pilchardus
AGAAAAACCTTAACTTCAGGTGTTTTTTTGCAACCAGCCCCTGGACAATTTTGTTAACACGTTTCTCTTCACTTGCATGAGAGAAACGGATCTCTAAACACACTTGGCTTTGCACATGCACTCTCAGACACTTTCAGAGGAACTGTACATTTCCACATACTGTATGTATCTTAAGATCTGATCAAGGAAGCTGTGGTTCAACGCACCTTATTTTAGATCCAAATGTAGTTGTGAAGCAGCAAATGAGAGAAACACTGATTCGTGAGCTGAGAATTATAAGGTTCTATCTCCATTTTGGTTGAAATTGAGTTTTTGACATCATCTGATCCATTAGGTGCTTATTAATGCCTGTATGGTGTTATTTTTGTAAAAAAGAAAAAAAAAAGTTAATTATTAGCAAAATAAAAAGGTACTACAGTACAGTTTTGCTAGCTATGTAAAACTTTGATGCTCAATATCTCAGAACTACCCTAAACGGAGATAGAACCTTATAATTCTAAGCTCACGGATTATTAATACAGACCTATATCCCTGCAGTTTTATGTTCCCAAAATTAAATGTTTTATATTGTGTTGTGTCATTTTATACTTTTTTTGGTCATCCAACACTTGTAATCCGTTCTGTTCTTCACAAAAAAAAGAACCATGTTGTCCTCAGCTGTCTGAGAACGGTTTGTGCAGGCTAGCACACACACGACAGACAACTCATCATGCTGTCTCAACCAGCCGAGCCCAGCTCACTCAGACAAACCCCCTCACTGCACTGCACGTGCTCAATGCAACACTAGGAAACACCCAGGAGGGACACAAGAACCCCCCTCCCCCCACCCACCACCCGCACACCCACACACACACACACACATTCACACACACACACTTCACCAACCACCAACCCAACCACTAACCCTCAGATGGTGGAGAATAAAACGGAGGGAGGGGGGTGGGCGAGCGAGCGAAGCAAACGTGTGAAAGGAGAGCAACCCCTCTGGGGCAGATGAAGCCACTGAAGGGTTTAACCAAGTGTTTAAAAGAACCCCTCGAGGTGCGGCAGGCGTGTGGAACCACCTTGACGGCCAATTACGGAGCCATCAGAGTCTGCTGACAGGGCAGCAACTCCATCTTCCACCATACAGCAGCTGGAGAGATCACACAGACACACACACACACACACACACACACACACACACACACATACAGTATATATATCCACACACATACACATATGTAGTACAACTGGGTGTGACATAATACGTACAGTGAGTACATGTCTTGGAGAAAAAGGAACAGGAACATTTGAGGAACTCAGCAGGCTCCATTTGGAGCACTACTCCTTCACTTGTACCTTCGTAGAGTTTAGACTGGCCAAGTATTACTGTAACTCTTCCGAAGGCTTTCGTTTTGAGTTTATTTTCACAGTGTGGTGGTCTAGTGATGCCATCACCACACAATTGCAAGTTACAACTAGTTCATTCCTGTTTGGGTCTCAGTAGCTGCCCATGTTAAGAAATCCCATCAGATGGTTCCTCTTTCTTGTGTTAGAAAATGGAAGTGTGCCCAGAGTGTGGCTGGCCAGACTGGTGAACCCATTGGCCATATGCATAACAACAATGACGATGGCAAAAAACTTCAACAATCATGCATCTTAACACACACTTTGTAGATTTACATAATCTTTCTTGTCTGACTCAACAAGCAGCACTGAAATATCAAATTTGCTATCACTCATTGCCTCATTCTCAGCCTCAACATTTGTGCAAAACGCTACACATGGTAGTTTTCGAAACACTTAACACACTTCTCTATTTTAGACACAGAAATGTGATTTAACGTCACTACTTTGCCATTTCAAGACACAGCCTTTCAAAATACCACACTCTTGAGCCAACTGATCAAACATCAGATGTAAAGACACGTTGGTGCTTACAGTAACTTTAAACTCATCTTTCAGACCTTTCACTGAAAAAGTTAACATGTTTACCTGAAAGGTAGTGAGTTTACCTTTACCTTACCTTTTAGTGTAAGGTTTTGTGGTTAGTGTGTAGAATGTTGCAAAAATAGCCAGTACAACTAGATGCCAAAAAAAAAGAAAAATCAGAAAAAACTGTAACAGTTCTGTGGAAATAACATGGCTCTCTCCTTTCCACCCAGAAAAGGCCCTCACAAAACACACTACCTTCTGAATCATCGTTTTCATTTACACATCAATGGGCCGTTCGACCAGCTCACTGACATTAGAGAGAGAGGTCAGCTCCAAAGGCTAGCATGACTCAACAGAGACTCCCCCATTCACACACACACACACACACAAACACACACACACACGCTCGCGCACACACACACACGCACACATACACGCGCGCGCACGCACGCACGCACGCACACACACACACACACACACACACACACACACACACACACACACACGCACGCACACACACACACACACGATCTGGGCCAGAGATCACCCGAGCGACCCTGTGAGACAGACAGGATCACTACCA
>NC_085010.1:24938034-24968031 GCF_963854185.1 Sardina pilchardus
ATTGGTAGATGTGTGTTTTTTTGTGTAAAGACTGCTCTGCTGGCAAACAGGGAGGTAGAAGTTCTGAGAAGCCAGACCACGGGTTCTCTCAGCCTCGGTCTCTCCGCAGCACCTCTGTAGGAGTCTGGCCAGCTAATTGGAACCTATTAAGAGAATAAGGAGCCGTTTAATGACACACACATTGACGCTGGCAAGATAGCTGGATCATGACTTAAGAGAAAGTGACGTCTCCCAGTGCCTGAATACTCTTTTATCTTCCACAAAAAAACGCCCGTAGCCAACAGCACATGAAACACACTTAGCACATAGAAGCATTCTTGCGCACATAAAACTCGCAAGTACACTGATGTCTTAGCACACAGAAGTACAGTGCACTTATGTACATAGAAGAGTATGTTGCTACAGGGGCAAACAAATGCCATGTGACATTTTGTACTCCCGGAGACTTGAAGAGCTTGATTTTGGCATGGGTCAGACCTCTGTTTACGAGGTCGGAGAAAGTTGGCACTCTGTCAGTGGGCGGCACCTTGTCGTGACACCGACATCTGACACGAGACCTTGAGGAGCAGCTGGGAGACACCCTTGACTCCAAGGAAGGCGCACCCCCCACCCCCTCCTCCTCCTCCTCACACACACACACACACACACACACACACACACACTGCCGAATCACTCCACCCCTTCCCTCTCCTCTCCGAGAGAGGAGACACCATTGCCGCAGAGGTCATGGAAAACCACCAAACGAGGGCTTGGCTCAAGAACGCACGGTTACATAACCACAAAAAGCAGGCGAATCCGATGCCAAATAGCATGTGTTCCTAGATCAGTGTGCGTACAGCATAGGAGGCCAAGATTGCTTTCCTCATGCTTGCTGCTTGGTGGTGTGAAACCAAAAATGTACGAATTCTCTGATGGTGACAACGTTCAAACTTCCTTTCAGATTCCTGCTGAACAAGCCTCTAGCTTTGACCCCATTACAAACTCTGATCCATTCCGTAATCCCAAATTACACACGATAGCACAGTAATGAGCCTCCAAAATCTGCCTTTGAGGAAAGGGAACCACATCAGTTCCAGCACATATTAAGTTCAAGTCAATATGAGCACCCAGAACCATTTCACCATTTTTTTTTTTAAACACAATTTTGTAGTCAGCGCTCAATAAACACACAAGCCTCCATTACTAATACCTGTCAATCAACTCAACACTTTTCAGCATTTCAGCGCCAGTTGGCATTTTGCGAGGCTCCCTGTGCGCGTAAGGGCACAGCGCTCTGTGTGTAACAGTGTCTTATAATTGCTTTTCCAGGACTGCTTGATTAGGGTCAGCCGACTGTGTGGGTAATCACTGTAATTGTGCTCGCCTTCACCGTCCAGCTCCTCTCCTGCCTTTGTGGTTGGAAGACAGTAGGGCCCTCATTTATACGAGATGGAAGATGGACACAAAATGGAGGCATAGCCAACGTCTCCTCAGGTGGAAGATTAAGGCAATCACTGACCTTCTACCGCTCTCTGGATGAGCTGGCTTTGAGCTAATGTTTCATGTAATGCAAAAGTAATCATCACCAGGAAGGTCAGTGGGGAATCTACCTTTTTGTCCACCTTTCCTCAAATTACTTAATCAACCAATTACTCACATTTTTGGATTTGGATTTAAACGCTACCTCTCACAGCTAATTATTCACTATACTGTAATTATTGTAAATCCTGACATAAATACTAGTTGCATTGACATATTGTTGCGGTCTTGAACTGTGTAATTGTGTCACAGCGGATCTCCACCCACTGCTTTGGATTTCTTAGGGCGTTGAATGCCAGTTTAAAATCAACAAAGCCTTCATCAACCCTGTTTATATTCCCAACCATGCATGAGGAAAATGAATAGGCAAACTCATAAGCTAAGAGAGTCCGCCACTATCCTAGTCAGCATTCATTCATTTATTAATTCAGTCAGTTGTCCATCCACCCATCCATCCATCCATTCATTAATTTAGTATTCTATTCATTTCAAAAGAAGTTCTATTTTTAGATATCATGAGGTTGAATGCATGCTACTAATCACAGGCCATACCATAACTGTCAAATTAAGTTCTCGTAATGGAATCAAAGACATGTCAGTTCCAGCTGTCAGATAGCGTGGTAATTGATTTCTCCCTCTTCCTGTTATTTCTCTTTGAACAAGTACATTTTATGTGTTCAATCACTGTGCCACATACAGACATCTTGTGTGTGTGCGTATATATCAGTATGTGTGTGTGTGTGTGTGTGTGTGTGTGTGTGTGTTTGTTTGTCAAAGGCCTGTAGGGGGAGAAAGTCCTAGATGCTTTGCTGCCTTCAGTTAACACACTAGCTAATATATTCCCCTCTATTAGCAAGCCACAGGCCTGTATATACTCGGGGGAATCGGCGGTGGGTTCCTGTGAAAAAGGGTTATGGTGAAAGAACCATAGCAACAGACTGATGGCATTTTGGGGAACACCATGTCTATTTTTGGCCTCTGTTCACTTGGCTTTTCCCAGACGAGACTCCCACTCGCTTTCCCCTATAACCGTGCCTGCCCGGGGTCTCGTATGTCTGTGTGTCAGAATATCAGATGTCCAAGAGCTCATTTTGTCTGGTTTGCTCGGACACCTCTGAGTAGCGAGGGAGAAACCCCCTCTAAATCATTCCTTTCATAAAAAAAGGACTGTCTGTACTTAAGAGTCTGACTGGAAACATTTTTGGAACATGTTTATAGCTGTTCTGAATACAAAGTGACTTTAGGAATTGACTTTTGTGGCGCTTGAATTCCACATAGAAACACAGGTGTCCAGGAGTTAATAGGGTTGGGCCACTGGCATTGTTTCCCCTCAATAACATGTTCCTGTAAGTGTGCTGAAAGGGCTAAGGCTAATTAATCCAGTAATTACACAGATGTCTCAAGGAGGGGAACTTGTTGAAAGCCAAGAAGTGCTGCGCCACTTAGCCTACTGTAGCATATTCATTTAAAAGTTTGGGCTAAATCTGGGTCTCAAATAACTCTTGGGGAACACTTGACATAAGGGTACAGTAGTTATCATGAATTCATGCATGAATTAATTAATTCATTATTTACGCATTACCTCATTCCTTAGTATCTCACGAGTCACGACTCATCAGGAATTGACATGAGTTCATAGTCTGTCATTCATGACCTCATACATGAACAGCACATCACCTAAAGAATTAGGTACGGTAGGCACATCATTATGAATAATGATTTATTAAGCGCCATCTTCATTATTTCTTTTTCTCACTTTGCATGTCATTATTCACCACTTTACATAGATGTGTTGTTTATGCATGAGGTCATGACTGAGAGACTATTGGCATGTAGCCATTTTGTATTAAAGGCTTTTTTACTTAATAGGAGTGCCTCAATTTTTCAGTTTTTTCATAAAAGTATCTAAGGCCCTTTTTTGAAGAGCACCCTAAACAAAAGATTTTTTTTACCCAGAGTAGCGCTCCTTTCTCTCCTTTTTCTCAGACTATGAACTATGCTTGTCGGAAACCATGTGATGAAAAAAAAAATGTCATGGAAGAAAAGGACTTTTCAGGTATAATACAAGCAGTGACTATTAAAACCTGTTTCTGGATTACAGTAACTCAATAAACCCAACACTAATACACAAAACTCTCACTCTAAAAATATTTTGCTGCTTCCTTGTTTTGCTATTGTTCTGATAACCTTCATTTGACCTGTGCTACTGTATACCTCAAAAGCGTTTCAGTTCACTTAAAGCCATAAAGAGGAACAATAGCTGCTCATCTCCTAAGCAAAGAACAGCCCCCATGTAACTGATTGGAATACAGAGTGACCAGACTGTCATTCTATGCCTTCTTAGTGCTCTTTCATACAGTATCTCAGTATGAAAATGCTAAGCCATGCAGGTAACTGAGTAAGGAGACTGAAAAGTGGCTTCTGATATAACTACTGTGGGAGGACATGCTTTACAATACAACAATAAATGGTAAAGTATTCAGTGCCTTAGAAATAGTAGGAGTCTCTCTTAAAGAGGCAGTATGCTACAATTTGCCACATTTTGGACCATGTTTCTTATAAGCAACTAGCAATGGTGTCATCCTCAGATGAGTTTTGTCATATCAACAACAAATATACATACTGTACCTGTTATTAGAACTGCATGCCCACCTAAGTTATGCACTATGCAATATTCTGTGGTATGGGTTGGACCACCCCACCAAAATGTGAAAAAAGAACAATGCTTTCACGGCCCAATGTCACTACTGGCATACTTAACCACCACCAGACAGGAGTGAGCGTGCTACCGAGCCTCTACCAAGTGCCAGCTGCACTTCTTACTGCTGCCATAGCACATACTGGATCAGCTCTTCACACTGTCCAGTTGGCAACCTAATGATGGCATGTCGAAGCTGATTGTGTTTAGAATAGAACAGGGAAAGGCAATCAAGTGAGGCTCCAGCAGCCTTATTATACAGTACACCGCCGAGGGACAGTTTCACATCGAGGCCGTCGAAATCCTGTTAGTGTTTATCACGCGTGTGGCTTTCTGTGGAGTCTGTCCCCTGCCGGCCAGCCCGCCTGTCCCAGCTGTGTCCTCGCCACCTTGCACTCCTCTCCCGAGAGAGAGAGAGAGAAAGAGAGAGAGAGAGATAGAGAGAGAGAGGGAGAGAGAGAGAGAGGGAGAGGGAGAGGGAGAGAGAGAGAGAGAGAGAGGGAGGCCCACGAACGAACAGTGGACAGGCGCTGGACCACATTCAGGTTCCGCCCACCCGCGGGAGCGAGGTGTAATAGGCTTATACACCTGCATGTGGCCCCCACACACCCCGATCCATTCAATCAATGAGCCTCTCTGTAGAATCACAGGTGACAACGTCAGGTGTGATGTTGGATGCTACCGCGCCTCAGCGGACTGAGCATGAGAAGAGACGTTGCAGTGGATTCTTGCGGTGGTGGTGGTGTGTGTCCATTTCACAAAGAGAGTTTGGAGTTAAAACAGAGGAGACACTCAAGAGACGATGGCTATGTCAGGCGCCAGAGCTTAAACATCTAACCGTTCCTGTTATCGACCTTCACTGTATTCTAAGCAAATCATGACTGTTTAATGACCATAAAATAGTCAAAAAGTAACTAAAGGTATGTGTGCCATTGGAAAAACAAATATCCTCCTCCGCCTTCCGCCAACAAATGATTAATGCTCTTCTGTCGGCCCATCGTTATGTGTATCTCAGTCCTAATTTATAAAGAAAATATGCTTCTGGAAGGCTGACTATAAGCAGGAATCTATTATTCCCCAGATAAAAGCTGACAGGTCAATCTTCACGTCGTGCTCTTTGAAATGTTGAAAGAACACTGTCTGGACCTGAGGTTGCCAAGGTTACCGGCGGTGTCACGAATCTTGGCTTGCCAAATCTCTGAGGAGGAAGTGTATGCGTGTCAGAGCAGACAGAGAAGAGAAGAGCAGATCTCTGTCTCAGCCTTCATGCGTTCACCTCATGATGTTGTTCATATGACTTAATATTGTTTCATACTCTAAATGGATCTTGGGCTGAATTTTCCTTTCCCACTCCATGTGAAATGTCTCCATAAATGGTGCCATGTAAACGTTACCTCCATTTGCAATCTCATTTGCACAGCTATCTACCCATAGTGTGATGAGATTATTTGTTATGATAAGTGAAAGGGTAAGAGCGTGTATGGAGGCAATATGTTTTACGATCTTTGTGATGCTTGTGTTCACTCGCCAAAGGTCTGTTGCTTGCAGCGCAAGGATTTATGGCAAGTAACATCGTCACATTTAGCTAGTCACAGAGTGTGAAGAATGCTGAAATGGTGTCGCATCTCCCCTTGTGAAAGATGAGAGGAATAACAAGCTTTATTATTCAGAGGGAAACTTATGCAAATGCCTTTGCATATTAGCCTGGCTATCACCAAACCCAGTCTTTTAAGATTGAACATTAGTCTGAGGAGTCTGCTCTGTATTTTCTACTGCACAAAAGGTGTGATCAATGGGCATAGTTCAGATGACTCTGTGCACATTTGGATAGTCCTTCAACCAATCAGACCAACGATCCCGGTGCGCCAGGTGGATAAGCCATTTTGTGATTGGTCCCCGCAGATTTGTAACCGAAGCAGAATAGAAAAAATGTGGAGGTTTCCAGCCTGAGCTGCAGGGCTAAATCCAATCGCTGGCAGATTGGTCTGGGTTTACCCAGTCTATTTGCATACGATTTCTTTTTTTTTTTTCAAAAGACACAATTCATGGATACTTGAAATTATTCACATGCATGACATGCAAATTACATGCATTGCTGTTAAAAGAGGTATGATAGAAGTGTAATTAAAAGGGAACCGCTGTGTTTTTATTTACAACCAGTAAACTAACCATCTAACAGAGTCAACGGACATGTTTTTCACATACCACAGGCACAGTTGGTACATCTGAAATCATATGTTGTTCATAAATGAAAAGAAAATGTAACTGAAATCAAAATGAATTAAATCAAAACCATTACATATCTACATTCTGTGATGAAACTAGTGCTCTGATCAAACAATCTACAAAAGCTACTACTTTCAACATCTAAATAAATGAAAAGCAAAAATAGAATAGTTGGCGCCAAAAACTCTGCGTCACGTCAAAGAGTTCTTGGCCTCTGCCTCTTCCATCAATTCTGTATAACATAACACCTCAGCTGCTATTATTCCTGCAACATAAGTGGTAGGTATTAAAGCTGATAACCTACAAAATAGCAAATTTGTGATCAGTCTCTTGGTCATTGTAGAAGTGAGTACGGACATATTGTTTTTGATTAAGACTTGTGCCACTTTATCACATAATGTTATGACTGTCGTGGCAGACGCTGTGTTCCAGACTACTGTGTGGCAATCAAGGAAATGTTTGCACACCACAATGTTTACGCACCACAAAAAATAGTGAAAAATGTGGAAAATTCTCTTTGCAACAGATGCAACATATTCAAAGCCCTGAGAGCAAGGTGATGGGGGATCATTCTAAAGAGCTCTGTATTCGCTACAGTGCGCTCTGCTCCTCCCAGCACGGCCCTGTCAGGCTGTGGGGAAAACCTCGGAGGATTAGTCACCGCCGGCAGAGAGGATCTCTCCTCCTCTCTCCTCTTATCACAACAAACACAACGTGCCCAAAAAATCCCACTCATCCCCCTCGTCGGCAGCCCCCGACTCCGAGTGCTCCCGTTCGGCCCGCCGCGTGGGAAGCCGCTCGGGCGGGTGTCGTCGTCGTCGTCGGCGGTCGCGGACGGTGGCCGTGACGGGCGAAGGTGGCGGTGGTGGCGCTGGCTCGCTGTTCTCCTCGTCCCGTGGCGTGGCACGGGCCACATGGCCCCAGCGGGGCTGGACTAGCGCGGGCACTGCCTGGCACCGTCCCCTGCCACACGCCGCGAGTTCAGTCAGGCAAGCGCTAATCACTTCCATGGGCCGTGCCCGGCTCGTAGCGGCCTGCGGCGAAAGGTGACAAGCAAATAACTAACGACGGGCACTCGGAGAGTGTGCATTTTCTATGCAGCGTACACGCCCTATATGGGTGCACTGCTCAAAATGAGGCTTATTGTGGCCTACATAGCCAGGCACATTTTTGATAGAGGGATGTTCTTTTGATTGCAGACTGATTTTTAGAACATTTTATAGAGTTTTGTAAACTAGAGCAATGCAAAGAAATGGCATAGACAAACTGCTCTTTCTACGCGTGGAGTATACACATACTTTTACAATGTGACTGTAATTGTTACCGATTTAGGGGGCGAAAACAGGAAAAGCTCCCAAGAGCGAAATCATCTGGACAATTATGAAATGTGCTCAAAACGTTTTACAGTGAAGAAGTTCTTTGAACATCCTTTGCCGTTCTTTGAACGCCTATAAAAAAAAAATTATACTTACGTGCATGTGAAATGTAAAGATTTTGCTGTTGATCAGCAATCCCCCCCCCAGTCCTACCCTGCCCTGCCCCCTCTCCCAGACTGTTTGGTCATGGTAGAGTGGTGATCAATGGGACTATAATTACCCTCGAGTTATGTAAAGGCGGTCACACACTAAAAATACGAGTGGGCTTCGCAGGGCGCACTGTTTGCTTATGAACTGACCGGAGCCACAGTACACACAGGGCCCCTGCAGTTCCGTCAGTCACAGAGCGCCACGATATACTTTCACAACAAAGGACCCCTTTTGCCATCCCCGGCTCAGCCGGGCCAGCACAATAGCACAGCACAATGCAACACATTGCAAAGCTACCCACGGGCCAGTTATGACTTCCAAAAAAGGATAGGTCAGTGAAAGGCTGTTACATTTAGTCTTTGCATATTGGGGGGGGGGGGGGGGAAGCATAGTCACGAGGTGCAGGTCATATGGAAATGATTAATCAAGGATTAAATGATCTGCGGGGTTGTATCGTATCTCTGGATCAGTGTAAACATTTCCGCACAATATTGCCATCTGTTTCAGATGATTTCCATGTTTGTACATGAGGCAATGTGTTGCTCCGAAGACTGCTGGTTAAAACGGAGTGAGAGGTTTTCCAGGATTGCGTTGGAGCTTGGTTTTCCATAATAACCGACCCAAGTTTACGAAAGCATCTGCCAACTCTTATATACACAACTAACTGCTTCTATTCTTCTGCCAGGTTGTGTTTGCTCACTGATGATGATCCGCATACCTTCACAACCCGCAGTACATTTCAAAACCTTTTTTAATTCAAGCTAAGGTTCTTCTCCGGGGTGGGCTGTGTGGTGAAGAAGTCTACACTTGAGTTCACATGACAGTGTGAAGAGCTCATTTCAATAATATGCAAAGCTGTAAGAAAATGAAGTTCTTCTGAACATGCAGTCGTAAATCTATATTATTAACTTGGCCATCCACACACATTAGCCCTTCTGGGTATCTGTGCGTACCAAGTTATTAGGCAAAGCAGTGATACAGGATGGCGTATTACAGTCAGTAAACACCAAAGCTTGCTGATGTTTAAATATTTGAGCGCAGAAACCCAGAAGGCTTCCTCTCTCCTCTCTTTGAGCAAACAGAATTTTTCCAAAACCATGTCTCAGTACCTCTGACCTACTTTGGAGCTAAATAAACGCACTCGACACAATGTTCTTCTTTAAGTGTTTACATCCAGCCGTGAGAATAGGCCCCTGAAAAGCCTCGACGGAGAACGCACTCGGGTAATGCGTGCTATCAACGCCACCTTCGGCTGTTATCACGGGGTGCTCTTTTGTTTTTGACACCGTTGTTTTCTTTTTTTTTTTACATTTTTCCCCCCGTAAATTGCCCTCATAAATATGGAGTCTCATAATGCCATCAAACGGGGCATATTAAAGTAAGTGGACTGAATTGTAATGAATTCAGTGTCTACAGTGTAATGATGCCCATTTCTACATGAGTGAGGAGGAGCGTGTGATTACCTCCTGGGTGAAGGGGGGCCGTGAGCGGTGGCGTCGGGGGACGGAGGGGGGGCCTTGGGGCTGGAGCAGGAAGGAGGAAGGAGGGTGGTACTCTGGTGGAGCCAGAGGTTTATGATGCGTTGCAGATGCTAATGGCAACCTAGAGGTCGAAATAATTCAGGGGATGAGACCAGTCATGTGTGTGTGTGTGTGTGTGTGTGTGTGTAAGGGTAGGTGGTTGGGTGGGTACTGTAGATGGGTCTGTATGTGTGTGTGCGTGTGTGTGTCATTGCACAAGGAAGTTGTGTGTCAGAGAACACAGTAAGGGTTGCATTACAAAGTCACTGTGACTTATTTTGACACGCAACCACCTGGACATTCTGTGTGCCCTTTGCCTGCTGTGACTGAGTCCCAGTAGGAGACCAAGGCTGCTCCTAACACGCACTTTCTCTCTCTCTCTCTCTCTCTCTCTCTGTCTCTCACTTTCTTTGCCTCTCCCAATATCTCTTCCCCGGCGTACACCTTCAGTAATGTTATGATAACCGAGCACATTTTGGAACTAAGAGTGAACGATAGGAAAGATCTTAGGTGTGTGTGTGTGTGTGTGTGTGTGTGTGTGTGTGTGTTCCCCTGTATAACAGAAGAATTCCATTGGCCACAGATCTGGTGGAGCCGTGGTAACGTCAATGCCTGACAATCGGCCGGCTCGGGTTCAGTCAGCTTTAACTTGATCTCATAAATTCTGAAATGCTAAGAAATAAAAAGAACTCAAAACAGATGTACAGTAGGCGAACCGTGGCCAGTGAAGCTCACTAGTGCACACATTAACTGTGACACGGCGACTGGTTCGAGACCATAAACATTTATACGAATACTCCACAGTCCAATTGGCTTTTAAGTCACGATTTTAAAACACTTGGGAGGCTTTTGCCTGTTCCACTGCGCAAGAGAACACAAAGCATGGAACAACACAAGCGGCACAAGCTTCCATTAGGCGCAGTGACGTAGAATTTGGTGCACAAAACAGCTGCAGGATCTCTCTAAAATATGACCGACTTAGATACAGCTGAGCACCACGAATAGTTTCGATGACCGTTTTGAATTTGATAAGAGACTTGACACAAGAGATACGGTAAGTTGAGGCACTTTCAGGATCACCTGATGCCAACCACCTCATAAAGTTCCTGTTACTATCTATGATGAAAATAGTCTCGCACTCTAACACTCATCCCTGTGGGTATCCCCCTCACACGCTTTTTAAAAGCCCTAACTGGGAGGATGATTAATTTCCACCAAATGCAATAGGATTGGATTACTGCGATGATGACACACCGGTCTGTCCGACCGGCCGCTGCGAGCGAGCGCGCGGCTGAGGAGTGTGCTGACCGCTGGGTGCTCACGCCTGGCTCTCGGAACCCTTAAAAGGATCAGGCGACTAGTAAAGGCTGAGTCAGCGTGAGTCAACGCAACTCATTCACTTGATCCGTGTGTGTGTGTGTGTGTGTGTGTGTGTGTGTGTGTGTGTGTGTCAGGAACGACTCCGTCAGGAAGTCCTACCTACCACATTAGCGGCACCTCGCGCTAGCGAGCAGCCAGCTGGTCCACATGTGTGAGTCAGTTTGCAGAACTGAGAAAGAGTCTCGGAGACATGCAGAGTTTGTGGTCCAGAATTAGAACCAACCGCCGGTAAACCACGCAGCTCTCTTACTTCTGCATCTGGGCGTCAAAGTGACCACTCCAGTATTTTTATTATTCTACCACATAACTAAAACGGTCGTATGTCAGAGATAAGGGACGACATGCATTTAGTTCAGAGTTCAGATGGTCACACTTCTTATTCTTATCTTGTTCTCGAGCAAAGAACACATAAACATACCATCACCTGTACACACAAGTGTAGAACCTCAAAAAACACCACGTACATACTGACGTAAACACCGCATAGGCTAGAACCGTTTGTTGTCATTGTGTACAGGATACAACGAGATTGGATGGCATTCCTCTTGAACTAAAGGCTTTCTGTCTCTGGGGCGAGAGCCTGAGAAAGCTGGTTGGTTCCATACACAGTATAGCGTGAGCTCAGCGCACACCAGCAGCAGTGGAGGATGGGAAAGCTCTCTACCCACAGTGTGGTGCTGATGTGTGTGTGTGTGTGTGTGTGTGTGTGTGAGGGGGGGGGGGAGTGGGGGGGGGGGAGATATGAGAGAGTGTGAGGGAGGATGGCGCTTCCAAGCCTCCAGTCAGCCCGCCAGCTTACCTTCTCCCACCCATCCGCGGGGCTACAGGAGCCGTCAGCTCTGGCCCGGGAGAGGGATCCTCCCACACCCACACCATGCTGCCTGGTGGAGCCAGTAGCATCTGATGAACTGAAGCAAGCTAGCGCTAGCATCAGCCGCACACTGCATACATGCTTTTTAACAGATATAGGCCTACTCTGGTCCTAATCTGAGACTTAAGGCTCAACGTTCCAGGGGAGATTTGAAATTAAATGACTTCAAAGAGTGTTTGTTCCTTGTAACTAGAGTCAACATAATCTTTTGTTTTATGTTGTTTGGTATGCCGTTGTTTGTTTAACACCTTGCATGGCTACTCTGCATGGAAAGTGCTATACAATGAAGGATTGATTGATCAACTGATTGATTGATTGATTGATTGGCTGATTTATTGATTGAATTTTAAGGTAGGCCTACAAAGACGGCAGAGTTGAAACATAGCAGATATGAGAGCAAACTTTTTTGATAATAATTTGACATTGCATATATTATACAACATGCGGCATGTATTTATGTAGGCTACATATTAGTTTGTATGCCAGTGCTATGCTGTGGGTTGCGTGCAGGACTCTGCCAATGGCTTCAATAAGTGACAGGATTATGCTGTCACCAGCCAGACTGATAACTCTCCACTGCACGACCACGATTCCTCTTCAAGCAGCATACTAAATACTGCCACTGTGTGATGGTGAATCTCCCTCAATTATTGAGATATGGGGAATACTAAGTCTACACATGCAGGCATACATACAGACACATACACATACACATACACATACACATACACATACACATACACATACACATACACATACAGACACACACTTGCACATTATGGCAAGCATACACTGGAAGAGAGAAAAAGAGAGAGAGAGAGAGAGAGAGAGAGAGAGAGAGAGAGAGAAAGAGAGAGAGAGAGAGAGAGATACGAAGGTAGAGAGTCCGTGGGATTATACTGAGGTTGACCATGAAATATCTCCGTCCTTTTATCTACCCAAACACGCACTGACTAATGCACAGAGTGAGGGTCACCTCTGGAATATCATTGTGCGTTTTTCTTTTCTTTTCTTTTTTTTTTGTTGCTTCTTCTGCTCCGGTGGGATGCTTTTTTTGTCCTCCCTCCTACGAGGCATGTCTACTCTTATTAGCCATGTAGAAAATGCTGGTGCAGGGCTTTGTGGGGGGGGGAGGCTCTCGCGTGCCCCCCCCCCCCCCCCCCCTGAATTAATGCACTCCCGTCATGCCAACATACCAGCAGCCGGCGACCCATGCAATCCTCTAATGCATCCCCTGGACGACATGATTGACAGTCCGTCGGGGGGAGAAAAAAAAAACAAGAACACCTTTGATGGGTTCCAGCGTGAACTGCCTGGCCCACCGTCTCACCACCTCCATGAAGCCCCCCCCCTCCCCTTCCCCTCGCCCCCCGACCCAGCCCCAATGACAGGCCAGTCCTCATCACTTACTGCCCCCATGGTGCACTTGCAGTCACCTTGATAAGGTCAACACTTCCTCCTGATTATATTTTGTCTAATGGCTGATTTAACGGGCGTGTTGTTCTTTTTTTTTTTTTAAATGTTGGACATACAGTCAAAACGACCCACACTGACAAGGCCCTTACTGCCTTAGTCTGTGAGAGATAGTGTAGTGACAGCGTGTGAATCTAAGACCTCCTTCTTCCACCTCAGAAACATTGCCAAACTCCGCCCTTCACTCACTCTCCCCGACGCCGAGAAACTTGTCCACGCCTTCATCTCCTCCAGGCTGGACTACTGCAACGCACTCCTCATCGGGATCCCCAGCAAGAACATCCAGCAGCTGCAGTATATCCAAAACTGCGCTGCCAGGATCCTGATGAGGGTGCGGAAATTCCAGCACATTACACCCATCCTCAAATCCCTCCATTGGCTTCCGGTTCAGCTCAGGATTGAATACAAAATTTCCCTTCTGTCACACCAGTGTCTCCATGGCTCTGCCCCCCTTTACCTCAAAGAACTCATCCCCCCCCACTCCTCCTCACGTCATCTCCGGTCTGGACAGTCAAACCTCATCCAACACAAAAGAACAAAGCTAAAAACTATGGGTGACCGAGCTTTCAGCTCTGCTGCACCCAGTCTGTGGAATGCCCTCCCTGACCATCTAAGGGCACCACAGACTGTGGACTCTTTTAAAAAAGGCCTGAAGACGCATCTTTTTAGAAAAGCTTTTAACTAAAATACTCTCATCTGCTTTTATATGCTGGTTTTTAGTTTAATTTTATATGATCGTTTTTAGCTTGTTTTTATATGCTGGCTTTAGCTTAATTTTATCTGCTTGTTTTAATTCTTTTGTTAATTTTATCCTGTTTTTTTGGGTGTGTATGTGCATTGTAGCACTTTGAGGTCATTGATTTGGTGTAAAGTGCAATACAAATAAAATTTATTATTATTATTTATTATTATTAAGACCGTTAGACATTTCAGCAGTGACGAAAAAGCAGAACTTTTGAAGTCAATACAATTTCACTACCTACGAAAGATGAAAGTGAGATTCCGATTTGAATGATTTCCTCCTCATGGTGCGCCCCTGACTTCTGCTAAGCCACCTCAGACTGTAACTGTTGGCAACCGAGACGAGCTCATCTGACTGGTGTCGGCCGACCGGTGACAGAACACGGGTAAGACGCCATGTCGAAACCTCCTCAAACACAGCGTTTCCCCAGAAATAGGCGGAATCGAAACGCAATCATTTATGTGGCTGTTCTCGTCTCGGTGTCTCGCCGCGGTCCTGTCTGGTGCGTATCGCCTCAGCCGAGCCCCAACGGTCCTGTGCCGCGGAGACACAGACATCCTCGAGACATCACGTTCCCTCTCTCACATTCATCATTCTGGAGTGGTTTGCTTTTGTTGTCTAGGTGTCGTATAAGCTGCTGAATGTCTAAATTTCCCTTGTGATTAATAAAATACCTGTCTCTCTGCGTACCTGTCTTTCTATCTATCTAGAATTCTGATCATGTCCAGAACCCTCTGTGAGAGTCTGCATCTAATGTCGAAGACCAGCCTCTTGTTATGTTAGAGACCAGACCCTATAGCGGTCTTTGGTATTATTTTCCCTCAATGGTGCCTTCAAGGCAGCACTGCCTTCAAGGCACTACTCCCCTCAGTTTTGGGGTAGGATGAGGGTTGAGGGGGTTAAGGTTAGGAATAGCGTAAAGGTAGTGCCTTTTAGGCTGTGCTGCCTGGAAGACACCATTGAGCACCCTATAGCAAGCTGTTCATGAACATCACAAACACACTCTTGGTCACACTGCACTGACCAAGTGTTGGAGTACAGCATTGCAACTGAGGACAGGGTTCAAAACAGTTCACTGCAGTGAAACTGCCTAATCGTTGTCTTTGGGAGATACCAAGCATCGTATGACCGCCTACGGTTTTGCCAATCAGATAGTGTACAGTTCCAGATTACATATCCAGTAGGCTAAATCAAAATATGATTGATGCTACAACAAAAACAAGCGTATTCACAATACAAATGAATGAGGGTGATATTGGTAAGATGACACAATACTTGTAAGAAAACTATGCTTTCCCGAAAGTGCAGTGACAGAAAATGAAAATAGTTTCACTCTCTTGGCCAACCCTGATACTGTACATACTGATGACCATAGTATCAGGATTATATCGAGACAGTCTGGAATCATCCCACATTCTTGGAAATGTTTATTGCTTAGAGTGTTCAAGGAAGCAAAACATGTCATGTTAATAAACCCTAATTAAAGATTAAGCTTTGAGGAAGGAAGGGGTTTGCCTACAGTATATGGAGGTCCTTATAGTAGGGCAAGATAAGAAGGTTGTGTCTTGTACTGAAGCAGCCAATTATGCGTTCATAAAAGACAAACCCCTAGCTGCCACTTTGCTTTCTGTTTGCCTTGTTTCAAAAAAGAGGTTAACAGTGTTGCACAAAGTAGATGTTTTATTACCACAGAATTATGTGATAGCAGTATAAAATGAATCAAGGTCCATTGAGCAGGGGCTGTGAAAGTATCCCTGGCCGCCCATTACTGTTACCGCTTAATCCTTTGCAAGTTGCTTGCATGAAATGCACTGCAAGAAACATGTGATGACCTTAGCAGTACAAGAATTGATTCTGGTATTGGGTTGAATCATTATTCCTTTGACTACATTCATGCCAGGGCCATAAATATACATTCAGTACATGGGTTGTATAATAACTTTCCCGTACTTACAGTATGACTGTGTGGGCGGGAGGCTCTGATCATCATAGTTCTGCTATGTTTTCTCTCTCTCACTCACTCACTCTGTCTCTCTCTCTTTCTCTCTCTCTCTGCCCTCCTTTTCCAGTTCCACATGAAGAAAAAGGGAGGCTGAAAAACAACAGAATAGCTGTGGATATTGCCCATTCCCCGTATACAAGCACTACCTCCCTTTTGGCGATAGGCTCATCCTTTAAATTCCATGCATACCAGCGTTGTCATTACAGAGGTTCTCTAAGCCATGGGAGAGATACATCATCATTACGTTAGACGGTGGACTGGGTCTGCAACACCCCTTTCTATTAGCCTAGTTCCATCTCCCCCCACCCCATCCCCCCTGTGTGTGTGTGTGTGTGTGTGTGTGTGTGTGTGTGTGTGTGTGTGTGTGTGTGTGTGTGCGTGTGTGTGTGTGTGAACATGCATGTAGCGTGGATGGTGTTGATATGAGGTGTCACACGCAGGAAGGAAGAGCTCCCCACGGATCTGTGCCAAAGCTGAGGCTGCTGGTGCTGATGGTGGTGGTTGTAGCAGCCGTGTATGTCACACACACACACACACACACACACACACACACACGTATGCGCGCACAAGCCTTCCTGAGGGAGCCGCAGCAACACCACCTCCCACGCTGGTGCGAGTTTGGGAGGTGTATTAACCCAGATCTGGAGGGCAGGTTCCTTGAGAGGCGGTGGGGATTCGGTGCTTTCCTATCAGACTCAGACTAAACCGTGCCACGGTTCCAGGCCTCTCGCTGGGCTCCTCCGGGACCCTAACAAGGAGCGAGCTCGTTTTACCAAGAGCACACTAAAATGTGGGATATACGAGGTGCCGTTGCTATTGGTGTGTGTGTGTGTGTGTGTGTGTGTGTGTGCGTGTGTGCGTGTGTGTGTGTAAGAAACCTGAGAGAGACTGGGTGAGGGAGAGAGGGAGAAACAGATAGATAGATACAGTAGATCGATAGATAGATACTGTGTGCGTATGTGTATGTGTGTGTGTTTGTGTGTGTGAGAGAGAGTGTGTGTGTGTAAGAGAGAGAGACAGACAGACAGACAGGCAGGCAGACAAAGAGACAGACAGACGGCTTTGTGTGCTTTGAGTGCTTCTCATACCAACTCTACACTGTATATAAATGCCTGGGCAGATAAGGCCAGACACCAGAGAGAGTGAGGCAAAACAAGTGTCAGCTGTGGACTGGGTGACAGAGAGGATTCATGCTGAGTGTCTCTCCCCCCCCTCCCCCTCCCCTCGGGCTCCTATAACAGTCCATCAGCGTCCAGTGACGTTTATGGCCAGGTATAGCTACTGTATGAGTGTAAATGTCATTAGTCAGGGTGACACCATTGCACTGTTCATTCACTAAAAAAAAGTGTGCATGTAGGTAAGGTGAGCAGCCCCAAACGAAGCCAGACAGCATGCTTTAGGCCTGAGTCACACAGGGAGAGAGGGAAGAGAAAGGGAGAGAGAGAGAGAGAGAGAGAGAGAGAGAGAGAGAGAGAGAGAGAGAGAGAGAGAGAGAGAGAGAGAGAGAGAGACCTTTCAGGCATAGTTGTTGGGGATATTGGCATTGGAGAAAATCTGACATTTGAGTATCTCTCGCCAGGTCGCATTTATATGCAATGTGACTGTGACTGTGCGGGTGTCTCAATGTCTGAGTGTCTTGTACTGTCATCCTCCCCCTTTCTCTCTCTCTCTCTCTCTCTTCTCTCTCTCTCTCTCTCTCTCTCTGTCTCCTTCAGTGTGTGTAAGGGTAGGTAGTGGTTACATGCATGGCCCACCGGACGCAGGAAATGAGGTATGCTGCTGTGTCAGCCTGTCCAAATTCCTTCCAGACTGACTGATGCTCAAATGCAAATGTTCTACGGTGACTTCGAGTCTGAAAACAGAAGACTTCAGTGTAGCATGCAAAAGGGAAAGGGAAAATGGTGTGCTTTTATAAATGTGGTCATAAACAGCTATGTTTATCATTTACAAACCAATAAAATGCATTTCTTTGTCAGCAATAAAGTCCAATCATGAGACTTAAAGTAAACACTGTCTTCATGGGTTAGATACACAACGGAAAGTTGTTTGCATTTTCTTTGAAGTAATTGCTTTATTCCACTG
Organism: Sardina pilchardus; assembly: GCF_963854185.1. Classification (NCBI taxonomy): domain Eukaryota; kingdom Metazoa; phylum Chordata; class Actinopteri; order Clupeiformes; family Clupeidae; genus Sardina; species Sardina pilchardus. Next base: position 24,956,073 of record NC_085010.1, read on the forward strand.
TTGTGAGAGTAGATCAGAACAGTTACACCAGCAATACAATGAAGTAGCATGCAATCTGAGTATTCCCAAGCCTAGATCGACTTCTGGTCGATTCTGTAAAGTGTAGAAAAACAGAACAGTTTTTGAGGGGCTGCTGATCCAAACAGTTTTCTGAATGAAGTAGTATATATCCCCCGTGTGGTAAAAATGTAATCAGATATTTTTATATCGTCCCTCTCTTTTTTTCCCTCCAGCTGTTCCCTGTGGCATTCCATGGGAAAAGGAACTTCTAGCTGCCCTGAGAGAAATATGGCTATTTTAGGTCTTTACGTCATGCTTTTCGACTTGCCCATAACTCTCCATTTGGATCGCCATGAACTCCGCTCTATTACGAATCCGTGCTCAAGAGGAACTTCTCAAAACTCGCCAGATCAAAACGCCGTGTTTTGGTGTTCTGTGTAGCGTTGCAGGGTATTTGTCGTTGTAACTTACACTTTTACAAAGCATATTAAACATTTAGCTATGTGATCCTCATCAAGACAGAATAGTTTATACAACCACCCTGTCTTTGTTTTTTGTTTGCACCAGCAAATGAGTGCACCAATAGTGCGCTCTAAGGGATGAGAAAAAACGTTCTCGTGAAACATGTCAAGAATTGGCACAGACAATATAGGCAAATATGTAGGTCTGAAATACGTGCAAACAATCTATTATAATAACCATGTGTTGAGTTGGCTGAACTCACACAAACTATCGTCAAGCCTCGCCTGGATGGCAAACAATATGTATGCCAACGTGGCACATCAATAAGAGGACACAAGATGAAAATATCTCCAAATTATGACCAATACTGAGTCGAAAACAAGTATAAACACATGCGCAAATATGGTTGATTGGATATAAAACGCCGCTCGATAAATATTATCAACATAATAATACTTCTTCAGAACGCCATATTCTGATGGAAGTGAGCCTGCGTTGATTAAAAAAAAAAAAAAAAAAAAAAAACATTTCTGCGATGCAACCGGTTGACTGTCATTAGTGTTATGTTAGAGACAACCGAATACGCGTTGTGTTCAGTTCAACAAGATAGCGTCTCCACACGTCAGCTTGGGGAGGGCATTGCTGCTTAAAATGCAGCGAATGTGACAGCCAATAGTCCAGACTGCCAGCGAGGGGAAGGTGATGGTAAGAAACGTGCATGACCAGTGAGAAAAAATGCTAACAAAAACAACGCGCACGCCGGGGCGAGACTGACACAGAGAGCAGAGGCGCGAAAACGAGACGGACCTCAAGATTCTACAAGTGCTTCCTCTCGCTTTGTTTCCACGGATTTGAGGACAAAAACCACACGCTTTCAGTGGGGGACTGGGAAGCGACAAGGAGCAGGGACAGTGGTGCGAGTAACGTTACCCTTGGGGGGGAAAGATGACAGTGGTGCCCGGGGAGAACCTGGATGAGACTGTGGCACTGGCCGCCCTGTCCCAAGATGTCTACGACCCCGAGAGAGCGGACCAGGAGTGCTGCGAACGGGTGGTCATCAACATCTCCGGGCTGCGCTTCGAGACTCAACTGAAAACACTCGCGCAGTTCCCAACCACCTTACTTGGGGACCCCAGGAAAAGAATGCGTTTTTTTGACCCACTGAGAAACGAGTACTTCTTTGACAGAAATCGTCCAAGCTTCGATGCCATCCTTTATTACTACCAGTCTGGTGGCAGACTACGGAGACCTGTCAACGTCCCCGTGGACATATTCATGGAGGAGATCAAATTTTACGAATTAGGGGACGATGTGATCGAAAATTTCAAAGAGGACGAGGGGTTCATAAAGGAGGAAGAACGCCCGCTGCCTGAAAACGAGTTTCAGCGCCAGGTCTGGCTCCTGTTTGAATACCCGGAGAGCTCAGGACCAGCCAGGGGTATAGCAATAGTTTCAGTTTTGGTCATTTTGATATCCATTGTCATATTTTGTTTAGAGACGCTACCGGAATTCAGAGAGGAAGGGAAAAACTATGAGGACCACCTCTCTATAAATGGGACTGTGAGCGCAAAGAAGCCAAATCCATTCACAGACCCCTTCTTTATTGTGGAGACGCTGTGTATCATTTGGTTCTCTTTTGAACTGCTGGTGAGATTTCTCGCGTGTCCTAGCAAGCCCGCCTTCTTCAAAAATATCATGAACACCATTGACATAGTTGCAATTATGCCCTACTTCATTACCCTGGGTCTGGAGCTTGCCGAGCACCAAGGAAACGGTCAGCAAGCGATGTCCCTGGCCATCCTACGAGTCATTCGCCTGGTGCGAGTGTTCAGGATTTTCAAGCTCTCCAGGCACTCCAAGGGTCTCCAAATCCTTGGGAAGACCCTGCAGGCGAGCATGCGAGAACTAGGTCTGCTCATATTCTTCCTTTTCATTGGAGTCATACTGTTTTCGAGCGCGGTGTATTTCGCGGAGACTGACGACCCCGAATCGGGGTTCAGCAGCATCCCCGATGCGTTTTGGTGGGCGGTGGTGTCCATGACCACCGTGGGCTATGGGGACATGTGCCCAGTCACCATCGGTGGGAAAATCGTGGGGTCTTTGTGTGCCATCGCTGGTGTGCTGACCATCGCACTACCTGTCCCTGTGATTGTCTCCAATTTCAACTATTTCTACCACAGGGAGACAGAGCATGAGGAACAGTTCCAGTACACACATGTAACATGTGGTCAACAGCAGCCCTCGTTTGGCGAATTCAAAAAGAGTGACAGCAAGCCTTCACTCTCCAAATCAGACTACCTGGAGAGTGACGACGCAGATTCGATTAAATACACGAACTGCAGTCCCCATAAAGCGTACACGGGAAAGCTAACTGATGTATGATTGTAGAAATACGCAACAGTGGTACCCAGTGAAACGCGCGTCTCTTCTCAGTACATCCCCATTCCGCGCTCTGGCCTGAGTAGATTTTCAAGCTGTTATTTCCGGCATCAGTAATGCAAAGGGAATTATTTATTAGGGAAATCATAACAGAGGACTGAAACGTGGTGTGTCAATTGTTCTTTTTTATTTCGCAATGTCTTCCATTTTACGCAATCATCTTTATCCAATGCGCGAAGTCTGATTCAAGCTACAATTTCTCTCAGCCTCAAAACAACGAGAAAACACACGATTATCAACAAACCAAGCCCAACCTCGCGTTGTAGCACTTTATTAATGTAATCTTAGTAATGTTTAATTTATAAATGACATGTCAATTTTGGGAAGATGTTTACATATCATTTGTCTATTCGGTGCAGACTGAGAGGACCAAATTATCTAATTATGTAAAAAAAAATAGCTTTTAACTATCTTCAGAGCATAAAGTGCAAGGTCACATGGGGGAGTAGAAATAACGACCATATCACTTGATCACATCTAATGATTATGACTGTAGGGGCCACATCATGATATTAGATGAACCGAATTGGCACCGTCTCTGCCATTGTCTTTTAATATTGGAATATTGGAGTCACTGCTCCATCAAAACGCAGCTGTCACCAAAACGTGATCAGCAGTCAACAAGGAAACATGCCACAGCTACTGTAATCGTCCTCCAAATTTAGTTGATGGCGTTCAGATTTTTTTAAATTTTTTTTAGCACCTTGCCTAGGATTGATGTCATTCCCTGGACGACATGCAATCTGTTTGTTGTAGTTATGCTCTGTGGCTGAGGTATCCTATCGTTTACATACATTATTGGGTGATGGCTCTTAATTTATTGAAATCTTACTGTAATATTGTTGTGGCATCAAGCTGGCCCCAGGTACAAGCAAATACAACTGAATAGAAAATCTACCGTTTCTATTGGGTATGACTTGGTAAAAGCCCATGTGTAAAGGAAGAATGCATTAGCCTGTTTGCATAAAATGCATGTGAAAAACAGACAGGAAAAAACTTGATAGAATGTGCGCCCTGTTTTTTCCCTCCAACATGACGATGTTTGAAATCCAAGTGCGCCTCCAAATGGTATAAAGGAGAAATCGCAGATTTCATACACAAAGGTGTTTCTATAGCAACCTTCCAGACTGTTCTGTATCCTTCGCCATCGACGAGACATTTTGTTGCCTTAAGTTAGGCTACGTGAAGGAAGGTCTTCATTGTTGGGCTTGTTTATTGCTTTCGATTATGCTGCTTATGAAACCGACTAAAGATAATGTAAACAAGTTCCATCAGATTACGAGACAGTTTTTGTTTTTTGGCAGCTAAATCGCGTCTGCTCTGCTCTGCCCTGCCTCCGTGCTCTGGGCTTGTCATAGCCTACTCGTTGTCCTAAATAATATTGTTATCATATTCAATATTACAGTATAGGTCTCACTAAATAATAAACAAAATCACATGGTACAAATAACGCTTCCCTTGCGTAAAGGGGCTTTTTGATTGACCTGCACCCAGACATGATGTGTTTCAAATGATTAAACCACAATTGCCAGTGCGTGTAAAGGACAACACACAGACACTCACCTTCAGTAACAATGTGAGCTCATGAAGAGGAATCATACTGCTGAACATGGCACGGAGTCTTGTGGAGAGCTGTCAGCCTTCCACATGGTTGGATTAAGCGGCTGTGCCTGCCAGTGAAAAGGACAGTGAACAGTCACGTCTGGCCATGGAACAGAAAGAGAGAAAACGTGCAATTTTTGAAACCCTGTTTTTTCACCTATGGTGTGGTGGAATATCTCCCCAAACACCACTGAGGAATATCCTGCAAAACTTTAAGGTAGGCCTACGTTCCCCTCCCAACACCTCAAAAGAGTACACTGCTTGACAACTGACATTTATGGTATTACTGACGACATCATAGACACGTCTAGCCTCTCATTATCCTGAAGTCGTGACAGAAGCCCTCACCTTGGTGAAAACAGCAGTGCACTTTTTGGTTTCCTCGACGCTAGATGGCAGTGTCTACTCACCTGAGAACAGGGTTAGACATCAGGTTCTTGCCATGGACTGCATTCAGGTTCTTGCTGGCTGCATATCTTGAAACAGTGAAGAGGAAGATTAACACATGGTGTTAGCGTTGCAGAACTATTTTCATGTATATGACAGTCAATAATTGAGGAGGGATTTGTATTAATTTGAAATTAGCTTTGTTAGCATAATTCCTTATATATTAATCTAATTGATAAATAACAATCAGTTCACCCAGGGGATCGCAGGTATATAATGTTTGAATTTAAATAGTTATCATGAAGCCAATGTTTCATAACACCCCTCATGAAAATAACAAGAACCTGTGGGAAAAACCTGCGGTATAGCAAAACCTGCGGTATGGCAAACTCCCTCTAGGTGGCGCATGGTGCCTTGCTGGTATGTCAGAAACTGTTATGAAATAATGACCTACAGAGAATTTTGTTTTGTGCCAAGAAAATGAAGGTTTCCTTGCTAATGTGGAATGCAAAGCACACACCAGGCCATAATGAAATAGTACAGGCAACTGAAATCAGGTTAGTTTAATAATGGCAAGGAAAATAGCAAGGTTTTGCCTGTTTGATGCACTCATTCAGACATTTCCAGAGTGTTGTGAATGTTCAATATGATGGGATGGCCACAGCCTTAAAACCATCTGAGTAGTGAGTTTCTTGCTAGGCACTCCAGAATTATACTGTAAAGATCTAGAATTGACCATTGGCTGCTGTTTAAAATGGTTGCATCAGAGCCATCCATCTTTCTGTGGTTCTGGGTTGATAATCAAATGGAACCTTTAGCGATCAACATTCTCAACACATTCTTGCCATCATCATTCATATTTATGAGAGGTTAACAGGAGGTTGATGTTGACAGCGAAGGGCCACTGTCAGTCAGCAGAAGTTCATCCCTTGCTCTCTCTCTCTCTCTCTCTCTCTCGCTCTGTGATGGCTGATGGGATCTGTTCTGAAGACAGGCCTCCCCACAGATAACAGCCACTGCCCCATCTCTCTGCTCGCTCTGCATGCTCTCACAGATACATACGACTGACATTACAATCGATTTTAAAAGCTGCGCATTCTATTGACGCATGAAACAAACAAACAAACCAACAAACAAACAAACAAAATGCACGAATGGTGGTAGACGCATGGCACCATAGGAATTCCTGCTGAGTCATTGATCAGTGGCGTTGTCTGCTGATTCTGCCCATAGCACATGCTTGTGATTGTTTGACGCAAAACAACAGAAGCAGATGGGAGCCCTCCCCTGGGGTGCCGCATGATGAATGACTGCTGTGGTTCTTGGACAGATAATGGACCACGGCGTAGCCCTGCGTGAGTCTTGGAGCGCGCTCGGTAGAGAGCTGCATGCTATCAATCTGAGGGTCATGCTACTCATGCATAGCTATGCACATGTATGCATAATATGTAGTGTGTGTGTGTGTGTGTGTGTGTGTGTGTGTGTGCATGGTGCAATCAAACAGTACTTTTCTCTGTCAGTGTTCAGGACATATGGAGATGATAAATGTACAATATGTCTAATATTATATACGCAGCCTGTTTGCTTGGCCTCGTAACGCTTTTAATGTATAGCATGTAGCTATGCTATGGCTATCCACATACTCCATAGCATAGGCCTACTGTAGCAACAACAATATGGCTTGTGTTCTGTTCGCCATGTCACAATATGGTGAACAACACACCTGTTTGTTTACACGCTGCGGATTTATTTAGACACACAGCAGCAGCACAGCACGCCATCCAGGTCCAGTTCTGTTGACCGCTCTGCAGAAGTAAGGCTTCAGCAGTTATGAAGAGCCTCTCGGAGCTTAAATTAGTTGATGGTAACTGGAGCAAGCATCACACACAGGTGCACAGAGAAACATGCTAGCACTTTGTCACTATGTAACCCCCCCCAAACCCCCCGATCCCCCCCATCGGTTTGCATCGGCCAGTCCCTTCTATGTGCCCCGTGGCAACCCCCCTACCTATCCCCCCCACCCCAGTTCTCTCTGCATGGGCTCTGGCGCCTTGTCACTGGCATATTCACTTTGTGCAAAGGTCAGGTTATTTAAAGCGGTAGGGATATGCTGATTCCCTCCTAATCCAAGGTCTTAGGGTACTTCTGCTTGATGAATTATTGTGACGTGATCTCTCCCGCCTCCTGACCCCCCCCCCCCCCCCCCCCCCCTCCAACCCCCACCCCCCAGCAGCCTACCCACCCGCCCATCAGCGGACCCCCGTCACCCCTTCACTCTCTCCACGGGCTCCGGAACCCCTAACCCCTTTTACAACCTCCTCCTGACCCCTATCATGCTTCCCTTGTGGGCTTTTCTTCCACCCCCACACCCCCCTACCACCCCCACCTCTTTTCTGTATTTTATATTTATTTATTTATTTATTTTCAAAGACCAAACGTCTGTGCCATGGCAACCGCGCGTAAACAAACACAGGGCACATAATGTCATTGTCCTTTATGGTGTGTCGGATTGCGTTACGCCACCGCTGGCCCTGGGCCCTGCTTGTGATCAATATGGAAATAACCTGGAGCTGGAAAGTCAGAGCCATGGTAGGCGATAATGTGAAAAGTAAGTAAGACTCCTGCTATCAGGTATTATAAATACCTAATAAATATTAAAATGATCCCATTTATTGAATAACAAACCATCATTATTTCTGTCCTGACCACTACCTTTGGACAAAGGCGTCTGCTAAGCAACACAACCATAACCATAACCACTACCTATAAGCTGAGAGTAAAGCTGTTTCACATTGTGTGTTGATTTTTGCTGGCTGGCTGGCTGGCTGGCTGTCTGGTGGAGACTAGCAGCAGGGCTGGTCCACTAGCGCTGTTTTTACAGCATCTGAGAGGGAAACATGGCGACGACGAGACGAGGAGAGATAAAGAGAGCTGGCGATGGACGGGGAGGGCAAAGAAAAACAGAGAGCCACAGAATGGAAGAGAGTGGGAGACGAATAGAGAATGTGTGTGTGTGTGTGTGTGTGTGTGTGTGTGTGTGTGTGTGTGTGTGTGTGCGTGTGTGTTTTGTGTCTAGGTCTGTGTGAGTGGTCAAAAGAAAGCATTGAGAAGACAGACAGCAGTGGAATTGCACTGCAGAGTGAAGAGATGGCCTGGAGCACTGTTTGTGTGTCCTTGTGTGTGTGTGTGTGTGTGTGTGTGTGTGTGTGTGTGTGTGTGTGCGCGCGCGAGGGAGGGGAGAGAGAGGCGAGAGAGCTGTTGAGAGGCAAAATGGAAATGAACAATAGGTTGCAGGCAGCATTCAGTAGGGGAAAAGCAGATATGAGAATGTTCTTGAATTCTGAAATGGAACATTTTGGCAACAATGTCCCTATGTTGTTGTCAGATAAAATATGTATGCTTTATGTGTATGTATGTGGTTAAATAACACATAGGAAAGCCATACCTATGTAAAGCTGGCTTCTTCTAAATACTCATGTTTTGGGTGGTTGTACGATGCTCTTTATTGAGCGTGCCATCTTTTTTATTGAGCGGCAAAAATCGGATCATTCAGTCTACACAAGCAGGCATGTTCACACACACACACACACACACACACACAGAGAGAGAGACTCAGATAGGCACACCGAGAGACTGACAGGAAGTAGACATTCTTGCTTGAGGACATGAGCAGCTCTGCATATACTCAGAGCCTCAGCACCACGCCACAAGTAAAAAAAAAAAGAGCCTTTTTTGGTAAAGGGCGCATTCACTCGGAGGCTCGGCAAAAGGGAACAATTGTGAGGGGGGGGGGGGGGGGGCGTGGGAGTGGGGTGCCTTCCTGCTGTCCTGTCGCCCATGTGGCTCGGTGTGGCCCGGTGCGGTGTGGTGCAGCGCGGGAGCGGAGAGAAGCAGAGAGGCGGGGGGAAGTGACGTTGTCGACGCGCTCGCTGTGCATAATTCCTTGTGACGGTTTGGTGTCAGAGTTACACTGAGCTCGAGAGATCTGCTCCTCAGCAAAGCAGCCCCACCCCACCCCACCCCCACCCCCCACCCTCCACCACCACCAACCTCCTCACCTCCACCCCCCCCATCTGTTCCCAACCAGCGGCCAGCAGCTAGCAGCTAGCAGCTAGCCCCGAATAACAAGCTGTTTAGCTATGCAAGCAGGCAGATAAGGACAGTGAGTGTTTGTATGTGTGTGTGTGTGTGTGTGTGTGTGAATCAGCTGGCTGTCATGAAAAGTAAACGTTTGTTTGCACCTCTAACAATGGGGTGCTTCTTGAGGCCAAATAAAGATGGAAATGATGACGAGATGGCATAGCTGTGTACATCATTATTCTGTCTCGAGGGGAAAATGTGTGTAATTCAGTCAGTCAACTTTTGTACCTCTTCCCCATTATTTTGCAATTTATTGCAACCGATTTTATTAGCTGTTACTGAAATTTGTACTTTATTGTCCCGGCAGGGAAACCGTTTTTCAGTGAGTGCATTAGTTACCGAATGACTGTTTCCATTGAGTAAGTCAGGTCAGGCCAGGCCAGAGGTTTGTCCATTGCTCAAAAAAAAGGTTTGTGTCCAAAACGCAGCCTTCTCGGTGGAACCAGGTTAAGTTAAGTGCACACCCCTGTTTGTGGACTTAAAGAATATACAGTACCAACTGTCAGCACTACAAGGAAGTATTGGTGTCTGATCCTTCATGATAGAGGATGGATCCCTGTGCATGACCTGCCATGCATGTACTCTATGTTGACCGCAGAATGAACAACAGACCTGCCTGCTAGCATGACATGGCAATTGTAGCCTAATAGAGGTGGCATGTTTTCAGTTGTCTTATTGTGAGTCTTGAAGCATGCTATTTTTAGTCATTTTTTAGTCACTAAAAATGACACATTACACCTTTTATTTCAGTAAACCAGTGTGACGATGGCGATGCGTTTTCCTCTACCACTTATACAGCGGACTGGTTTTCTCTTTGCTAATATTGCATTGGAAAAAGAGAAGCAATGTTGCTATGAGCATGTCTGAGAAATGCCTCATTAGACAGAAGTGGGTTATGCTCTGGAACGGGCCAGTGTTTGGGGATGACGCACAGAGACATTTTGCTTGAAAGCAGAGAAGTGATACTGCCTTTGACAGCCTTCAGAAAATACCAAAAAAGCCTGTGCAAAGAAAGTGTCGAGACAAGAGTGTGCTTGTGCAATATGTATCCCTAGATTTAACGTGTTAGTGCAGACAACATATCAAAGCCTAAACGATCGGGGGCGTTAGGATAAAAAAAATGACCTAAAAAAAACCTGACGTGAACATTGACACAATACTGCACCTTCATAGTATAGCCACTGACTTATTGCCAAATAGCCACTGACTTAACTGTAATGTCAACTGTAGCCAATGTAATATGTCACTGTATCTGCAACTGCTTATTGTGGACTGTGTTGCCTTTGGCAGCGACGGGTGGTAAAGCTGAAGTGAGAAGCACTTTAATCTGGGGCCCCACTGGGTCTCAGTTAGTGCATTAACCAGTCGACACTACAGCCCTCTTCTCTTCTGGTTCACAGGGGGATGGATGGAGGGAGACGCACTCGAACAACCGCCCTTGCCTTCCTGTCACCTCTTCACTGCAGGACTGTACACTCGTTCTCTCTCTCTCTCTCTCTGCCCCTCTCTTTCTCTCTTTTTCTCTCTCTGTCTCACACAACATGCAGGACTCGGGGCGTGTCATTTTAAACCATCGGCGTACTCCGCGTGCCGCAGATAAAAACAAACAAACAAACACACACACACACACACACACACACAGAAGATGAACACTCAGAAGTCTATGCACGCCTTGGTTGTCCCAGACTTCCATCATGGGACTCGCGGACACGGAGGCCTCTCTAAACTTCTGCTGAGGAGTAGAGCCCGAACCACAACCCGAAAACAAAACCCCGAAAAAAGAGACAACTCTCAACAGCAAAGATCTACAGGCTTTTCCCCCCTTTTTAACAATCATCCGCCGATATCCAGGACAACGTAGGAGGTGACGAGCAAAGAGACAAAAGAAACACAAGCACGGTGGCGGATCGCAGGGCAGGAACCCAAGGTACCGAGGATGTTACTTGAATCACAACACACCATACATATTACATACATACACACATACATTACATACGCTGATTATGAAACCATTAAGGCATTCAAGATCACTTTAGTCTTGGGGGGGGGCAGGAGACTGTGTGTGTGTGTGTGTGTACCGCCGTACGTGTGAAACTATAGGTACACATCAAGACCATATGGGTATATATGAACACTTCATATCGTGCTATACCAAATCATATTACTGCATGCTTGAAAAATAGGGCATGTAAACATTGATTACAAACAACGTTTAGATGCTTCTCATTATACATCACCTGCTTTGGCACCAGTAGTCAAAATTGTGGGGAACAAAGACTGAGCTCATGGATATCATCATTAAACCAATAATTTGTCTTGTTTTGATAGGCAAGGTTCATGCTGTTAAATCTCTATTTTTTTAAACTACCATGTGTGTTTTGTATACATGGGGATTGGTTTATTACTTTTCCTTTTATTTGGAGCATTTTTTCTTGCAAATGAATGATTTCACCCTATACCCCCTTTTAATGTTTCCCCCCATGTCTTTTTAAGAGAGTTAGCATTAATGAAGGGAATATGTGGTGATAGTAAATTGGCTTCCTGTTTTGACCTTTGCCCTTTGACCCCTGTCCCTCGTCTGTCTCATTTGCAATGCAAGTGTGCTGCAGGCTCTCATCCTAAGAGAAGACATGATGTCTCTTCAACAACTGTGATTGTCAGATTGTACGTGTATGTGTGTGTGTGCGTGTATGTGTATGTGTGTGTGTGTGTGTGTGTGTATGTGTGTGTGTGTCATATTACAAGTTGGATCAGAATGCTGTATCTGTTGTCAAAGGCATCTACCTCAGTGTCCACTCACGTCCATCGTTATTCAAAGAAAGCTTTAACACCTGGAAAGAATGCTTTTTTGAACAACAACAACAACAACAAAAAACCCACACACAAACACACAGGGTGAATGAGAGAGGAGGAGGAGGAAAAAGAAAGA
>NC_085010.1:24968231-25000731 GCF_963854185.1 Sardina pilchardus
TGTGTCCCATTTCGAAAGAAAGAAGCACTGATTTAAACGGTGGTGTAAGCATTTAATCACAGTGGTGATGGTGTTCATACTGCATATCCTTACTATGAGTATGATTTTTGAATGGTTGTAGTTGGTCAAAGGTTAATGCTTGTTTTATGCAATATGTTCCTGAAAAATCCCTTTGACTCGTGTGCAGAGAGGAATAATAGGATGAAAGCATATCGGTGAAAACACCAGTGGCTGAGTTGAAAAAAAAAAGAAAAGTTTATTTATTTTTTCATAAAAGTGAATATCATAATAGATGTATTTGCGTAAGAGTGTATCATTTCAGAGACATTGAGAAGCCTGTGCCTATTGTGCGTGATATTTTTATATGCATTTATGAGGGAAGTTGCAATAATGTGTGAGGAAGGCTGAACCGCTTCAGGAAACGGCCTTTTACTTTTTTGGAGATGTGTTGCATCTAGACAACAGATTGGCAGAATTTATGGTTATTTTTATTTTAAAAAACAAAGAAAACTATAGTATCTTGAACTGACCATTTTGTTTAGTCTTCATGAAACAGTTTTATCTCAAAACAGCTTTCCTGTATAAAAAGTAAGAGGCACATGTTTCCTGAATGCGGGTCTGGCCAACACTGAGACTGAAGTTGAATCTTTTATTTGCTGAACCAGGCATAAATGCCCTGGTCATGTCAACATCACTGACCCTGTCTATCACTGACTTGCACAACTCATGACTGTGTTAACATAGAGAGGAAACGTTGACAGGCAAAGCATTTAAGCAATAGTACAATTGCACCGAACAGCCATGCCATTTCAAACCCTCATCGTCACTGATTCTGAGGTCTTCCTTGTGGAAGCACGATGCATTTTGTTTCATTTTATTGTTATACTTTTATTCTTTCTTTTTTTAAAATTAATTTTCTAAATATTGTCATCAATTTGGACATTTCCTCTTTTCATTTATGATCTATTTTTGATAAATAAATGTTTTGATTGGTTATCAGTTTTGATTTCCTCATTTCATTTGCGTACTGTACGTGTGTGTGTGTATGTGTGTGAGAGAGAGAGCAAGAGAGAGAGAGAAAGAGAGGTAGTATGCATGTGTGAGTGAAAATGTGTTCAATAAAACCGTGGCAGAGAATGACACTGACAGCAGCAGTAGAACGGCCTAATCTCCTCAGTTACTTTATTCCAGATCTAGCTAACCAACAGCCGCCACAAGCGTATAGTTGCCATCACACGCATTTCGACAGGGTGTAACTTTTCATGGTATCTATAACTTCTGAAGGAACTACCCCTTTTTCACGGGTTCACACCACATGGAACCAGGGGTGTTAGTTCCTATAACCACATTTAGGGGGTCCTTTATAGTTCCTATTATGGGCTCCTGTTTGGTCCATAAGCGCCTCGTGTCTGCCATGACCAGCACTATTTTCATGTTGCAATCATTCCCCATCTAGGTCACAGAAACTTGCCTATTCATTGGCTATAGATACCCCACGCCTCTTCAAGGGAATTTTCAAATGTATACTGAATGTATGTAATTAATTAGCTATGCATCAACAAGCAAGCTGTTGTAATTCTGGTGTTTGTAGCTTCCTCAGCATCTCATTTACTCTGTAAACATCAAATGCATAAACATTCAACATTTCACTCTAGAGTCTGTACGACACAGCGCTCATGTAGGTAAAGGCCTCTGATGACACACATGCAAATGCTACACAGACATGTCCCACTTAAGATGCAGGGCGACAAAAAAAGAGGCGAAAAATAAAAGCAAGGGATGGTACATTGTTTGTCATGCAGAACAAAAAGGTCCCTAAAGACCTGCCTAGCGCTCCTGCTGGGTGGATTCTACAGGTATCTGAACCCATCTGAAAAGCCTTAGGTGTTTCCGACGGAACCGCTCTCTCTCTCAGCTTTAGGCCCCCGCTATCTTCAGAAACATTCGCGAGGGTTTATATTTAAACGGCGAGAAATTGGATTAGCAGGCTGTGAAGCGATGCTGCCGCTCCACCAGCTAGCTAGCTGACCCAGTTGTAGGGGAGTAGGCAGGTGGTCTCGTTGCAAGCGCACCCCTGGGTCCCTGCACCCCTACTGATTTTTTTGGGGGGGTGGTTTGAAGGAAGGGGGTGTGTGGTGGCAGGAGAGGCTATTGAAGTTTGTGCTGAATTTCACACTCACAATAACAGTCAGCAGCCCCCACACACACACACCACCCCTCCAGACCCTTTCCCTGCAATGCAATGTACTGCTGAGATGGAGATTGAGAGCAAATTGCTTCTGGAGATAGATAGGGAGATGAGCTTACAGGTGTGTGTGTGTGTGTGTGTGTGTGTGTGTGTGTGTGTGTGTGTGTGTGTGTGTGGCGTGAATAAAAAGGTGTCAGGAGCGGCCGTATTTAGAGAGCAATAGAGGACAGGGGAGAGAGCTCGAGGTGACGTGTCGCAGTGCGAGTACTCAGATGCCCGTAAGTCTTGAGCTGGTCTGCCATAGTGGGACCAAAGCAGTGAGCCTGCACCATATCAGTCACCTTCACCGTGACACACACACACACACACACACACACAGAACTGATGGCTGGGGAAAGATATATAACGTTATGGGTTTGGCTAAGATCTGCTTCGACGTCAAATATAAGATAGAAAATAAAACATAAATAAGGCTCTACACTGGTCATATACAAACATGTCTCACTTATCGGTTTCTCATATAGAAATGATGGAAGTGGTGAATCTTTGATAGTTTGATATATTGATATTGATATATGATTGTTAGATATATTTTCCTATATATATATTCTGATGATGACGATGATGATGATGGAAGACAGTTCAATTTCAGATGCCATTTACTCATTTACTCATACTGTCTTGTCATAACAATTATTTCTGTGAGGATCAAGAAGGAACAAGCTATCATTGTATCATTTTGTTACACCTCCCACCTGTCTCCATGAACTTTGTGACGTTTTTATATCCATTTCAGAAAGAGTCAATGGCTGACTGCAAGAGAAATAGTCATATAACCAAGTAGCAATTATAGCCAATAGTAATGTAACTTAGGCACAGTTTTGTAGATCAGGAAGACAAGCAATAATGCATGTATCTTTGGTGATGTGGCTAGGATTGTGCACAAGGCAGCAGTATAGAGTTGAGGTACCAGTGTCTCTGTTTCCTATATGAGTGCCTTACACTTACAGGTCATGTCATGTCACGCATTTGATCTATTTTCAGCTTTTTGTGCAAGGCAGGACTGCATACAAAACAGGACTGAATTTTCAGATCTGAGAATTTGCATGTATGCTACATAGATAATTGAACACACTGTTCTACCGGACAAAAAAAAAAAAAAAAAAAAGACTTCTAATTTGAGGTGAGGGGGAAAATGTGCTTTGGATTTTCCCCAAGACCTCTGACACAGAACGCAACATTTTACAAATGTAAGACAGTCTTCCAGGATTGTACAGTGACGATTCTGTTGGCAAAATATGTACCAAAATCTTTGTTCAGAATCCTCCTTTGATCGTTGTCAGTGTGTTTTGCTTTGAAGTCATTACTCCTATTATCCAGTGCTGTTCGAGTGCTCATCAATCACTGACTTAATCGCGCGCATTGGAGATGGATCGGAAATCGATGGGCATTTGCCATGCAACATCTTACATTTGTCACAACATTGACTCTCCGCTTTCATTGACTTGCTTATGACTGGGACTGTGCCACAACAACTGCCATGCTTGAGGTGAATTACTACTCCACGTTTGCTTGTGTATTTTCTTGTCTGCTGTGAGCCTCCCAAAGCCTTTGCAAAGACTAAAATCCACCTCATGTAAAAACTGCAATGCACCAACAAACATATTCAGCTAGTAATAGTAGTAGGTGGACTGAAATATGGCATCATATCAAAGTTATCCATCCTAACTGTATCCAGCTCTAGTTCACAGAGAGAACATTTTTAAGCAGCTCTGGTACTCCATTTTGGATTTTCATGCATCAAAGCCAAACTGAAAACGTTGGAATCTTCTTGATGGACAGAGCTACTGGGGAAACGACAGGCTTACTGGTCATGCTCGCTCCGTACCAGCAGAGAGACAGCCCATTACAGGCCCATTATAGTCACTTTCACTCAGAAATAGCTCCATTAAAAAAAAATAACATTATTACAAGTACAAGGTTAGATATAATGTGTGGAAAATAGGTCATCTGTGTTCTTGTTCTATGCATTGAAGTGTGTGTGTGTGTGTGTGTGTGTGTGTGTGTGTGTGTGTGTGTGTGTGTGTGTGTGTGTGTGTGTGTGTGTGTGTATGTGTGTGTTGGAAAGAGTAGGACCCACCCATGATTAGTATCCCGATGAGGAGATTTGTAGTCCCATTTGACACTGTGGAACTACAGGAACTGTGCAATGCCCTATACCCTATGTGTGTGTGTGTGTGTGAACGGCTTCAGACCGGCCGCCTCCAGAACCGACTCCGAATGCACATCTCCATACTGGCCTCTGTGACTGTCTCAGTGTGTGTCCAGCTGCAACATTCGGTTAATAGCCATCACTTGTATTGTATTTATTATTAATAATAATGAAAACAAGAAAACAGAATAAAAAAAAAAGTACAGAGACTTTCAATTAAACTGGGTGTTTTGAACAGGTATCAGCAAAATCTCCAATAGTGTCTTCTGTCCTGTGTTCCTAACCTGGGATATATTTTTTTTGTTTGTTTTTTTCTTTTTTTTTAAAAAAAAGGGTGATGAAGTATCTGTGTGATTCAATGTATACCAGTTGTAAAACAAAAAATAAATGAGCATATGATGTTGTCATAGAGAGTATATTATGACCCTGTATGTATATATGTATGGGCTGCTGTACGAGTACATATATGCGCAATAAAAAATAAAACACTGTTTGAATACTAGTTGTGACTCAGTTTTAACATGTGGCCTTTTTTTGTCCTCACTGTTACATAATGGTGTATATTATCTGTATAATATGATAAAAACAATGCATATTAAAATGATGAAGCTTTTATGTTTATACAATTATGTTTAATAAAGAAATGAACTGTGTAAAGACACTGTGATCCATTGTGTGCATATCTGTTGTTGGTTACAGGAAAAAAGGAAAAAACACATTTGAATTTGAACAGCTCTGAAAAGTTGAACAAGCACAGAACCACAATAAATATTATTTTAGTCATTCTGCCATTTACAGTAACATGAACTAGACTAGATACTAGTCCTGATAAACACATTGGCTTCCATATCTCTGAGAGGATGTAACAACTTACAGTAATTGGAGCAGTTAAACTATTCGCATAGTTGGTCTTTGAGACCACTTGGAAAATGGCACAGGGCACCTGAGATGGTCCTTGTGGTCCTTACCTGTTCTATAAATAAATACAGGAATGACAAAAGGTGAGGCAGCCAAATCCAAGAGCACTGCAAGCTCACGGACCAATTTAATTTCCGCCTGGAGTCTGTTCTGACCTGATACAGGAATATACAGGTCTTTTTTCTTCAAGATTTCTAACTTAAAATGAGGAGAAAGAAAAAAACAAATATCTGATAGAACTTCCCTTTCCCATTTATTGTAGAATACACATCTTCTGACATATCACTTGAAAAGCTTCTATAACCATTGATATAACAATGTATAACCTATACATTCACTGACCCCTGTGGGAGTGCTGTCACAGACCCTATGTGTCCAGGCCTGGGATTCACTGTCTCCTGCTCCCTCCAATCCCTCAAAAACTGTTTCTAGTTATCTTCCTGCGGATTGCATACTTATTTTCATGAATAGATACATACAGTAGTTACTTCATTCATCCCGCAGGAAGTTTTGACTAATTATTCAACTGTGTAGGTAACTCCCTCGGGAGGACCTCAGATGGTGCTACAAGAATGGAACTGAACTTTGTATGAATGAATGCGTAAATGAATGGGTGGATGATTAGATGAATTAATTAATGGTTAAAATAAAAAAAAAAAAAAAATAGCTTGTGGATGAAGAAATATACCAGATGAGTGAGTAAATAAATAAGTGATGAATTAATATGTGGTTGGATGAATTGAATGTATGAATAGAGATAGACAGACAGACAGATAGACAAATAGATAGATAGATAGATAGATAGATAGATAGATAGATAGATAGATAGATAGATAGATAGATAGATAGATAGATAGATAGATAGATAGGTAGGTAGGTAGGTATACAGTATGGATAGATTAGTGGATAATTAATGGATGAGTGAATGACGAGCTAAAGCAGAGAGATACAAACACTGCAGGTCTGTTACATCCCATAGCTTTCAGGGGGACTGGCTCCTCATTCAAAAATAATGACCTCACTTGGAGGGAGACAAGAATATTGTGTAAGAAAGAATGTCAAGGGAAAACTGTAGGCGATTACCAACGAGGAGGAAAAGGTACTGTATGAGGCCGACCGGCTGAACTGCAGCCAAAATTAAACAGTGAATTATTAATCCACCATGTCTGTTATGATCTTCACAAATTACATGACCGGCCGTTGCCTTCTCATGAATTTCACTGCATTCAGAGTAGCATTTCCCACTTTGGTTTACATAGGCCTATTGTATACTGTTGTCAAGTAAATGGCTAAGAATTTAATCAGCCTGAATAACCAGATCTGGTCGGAGAACCAAAAACTGCACCTTTACAAAACAGCATCATCTGTAACTCCAGCACACAAAACACAATGAAAAAAATTATTTGTATATAGCCTAGCCTTCTCTATTGCCAAAAGAAGAGGGTAGAAAATGCCTAAATTAGGCTAAATTAGGCTACTCAGTAAACTGCATTGAAATGACCGTTGAATGTCGCTGATGTCAATGCATGAAAACGATCCCCTGTGCCCTGAGCTACATTGTTATTGCTGAAACCACCTTGTGTATCCTCGTCCTACTGCTAGGACGACCAACACTGTAAGTCCTATACAGAGCATTGTGTACGGTACGTGAATTCTATTTCAGGAGTAGCAATGGCTTGGGAACATTACTGTCTGTAGCCTACGTGACTTCACACAAACACAAAAAAACATGATATTACATAGACAACTCGTTAACAATTATATCCGGTATGTACTGTAATGTTTACATTAACGTTATGTCTAATTATATCA
The DNA here is from genome assembly GCF_963854185.1 of Sardina pilchardus. NCBI lineage: Eukaryota > Metazoa > Chordata > Actinopteri > Clupeiformes > Clupeidae > Sardina > Sardina pilchardus. The sequence goes on from NC_085010.1 coordinate 24,975,362, forward strand.
TTATAATTATAATAATACACATAATCTGGCCACCTAGGTGGGGTGTAACTCCTTGATAAGGGGCATTACTCAAAGCCTGTGCCACTAAGTGCAAGCTATACATCACAGAGACCTTCAGGGAATCCCCGCACGGATGGCAGTGACCGAGAAGGAGGATGCAAGCTGTTGGCTCGCCTCCCATTCTTTCCGAGCTATATTTAGAAAAAAAAGCCATTTTCACGGAGGGGATTAGAAAATCTATTTTTGAACCGAGACGCTGTAACCCAATCCATAAAAGAACCACGGAGAGGGGTGCCCTTTGTGAACTGCTACAATACATGGCTAAATATTTTTTACAAGTGAGGCAACCATTTATGACAAAATTGCTTCAGTTCTGAAATGTAATTTATTCTCATGCTGAGGTATGAAATCGTTATTTTAGGATTTATTTACGGTCGCCCATTGTGTAAAAGTGGTCTCGTCCAAAAGTAGTATTCATGACACGTACGACAGGAGAAAGGAGAAAGGGAAGAAAATGAACCAGCCCTCTTTCGTTTTTCCCCCAATGACGGATGATTTAGAACTGTTTTGAATCCTGATGAATTTCCACCACGTCGTCGGTCGGCGCCTGACCATACTCTATTTTAACGCAATGCGGAATCTCACACCCACACCAGCGTGTCAGTCCTTTTAAACAACATAAGGTAGCCTATCTGCACACAGATTGCGTATACGGGAGAAAAATAAAACCGAAATCTTGCAGCACCGTTCTTGAGTCTGAAAAGACTGAAATCCACTGTGTTGGTTGAGATGATGACCACTAATCTCCGAAATGAATCAACAGGAAAAAAACAGACACATACCTAATGTATTAACTAAAGTGCATGCATGTGATGTTTATAGCTTCTTGAACTGAAAAAGGAGAGATTTCAGTCTTACAGTAGCACATCAGTATGTGTGACAGGAGGGGAGGGAGACCCAGTGTGAGATTGCTTTGCAGGGAGACAAATGCGTTTGAGATTAATTACAATTACCACCATCTTCAGACCTCTTGTCCTTGGATTACCGACTAATCCTGCTCAGATGGTGCAATTGAGAGCTGCTTGTCCGGCCACTCCAGGCTATCCCATCCTCTCAATGGTCATTTCAATTCCATACGGTAAGCGGTTTAAATCTGTACTGGAATCAGCAGATGAGCCCTATCCTATTGACCTTTGGTGTGAAAAACATAACCTGTGCTCTCAATCCTGCCTAATTTGGATGAACTTGTTGACTGTGGAGACCATGCAGGGGACAGGTTCTAATGCACATGACAGTGACATAATAGATTCTAATTAAGACAGAATGCAAAGGTTGTATTACCCAAGATGCTGTCCCATACATCATGACAGGGGTATACCCGAATTTCCAAAGTAGTACGCATTGTCCATGCACATTCATATCTACTTTTGACTTCTTTAAAGCTGAACTTCTTGCTACTGTAGGTTTCTTAACACACACAAACAGCCTCCCTCACTCATATATCCAGCATAGCATATTTTATATGCATTTCTCCCCCTCAGGGTTAACTCTTAGAATAGTCAACATTCATATTACAATGTTGGATGGGAATCCAGCTATTGAGCTGTGATCTAAAAGCGTCCACGACTGATCAATTATTAAGCTGTATAGCACAGCCACGAGCACTAACATAGCCTTCCCCCAAAACGTGCCTAGAATACCAATTCATAAAAAAAAATCCCATAGAGATATCTAATCACCATAGAGCCATAGTCAGAGACTAGCAGAGAGAGACAAGGATATATATGGCCTCGCCTTGCACAGTCTTGCTCTCGCGCTCTCTTTCTTTCACACACAGCACATTCATTCATGAGCACACAGGGCCTTATATAATGCCCCTGTCAGCTCGATTCAAAGGATGATATAAGTATATGAGAATTAGTTCCGAGAGAGAAAGGGGAATGTGCCATAAAAGTGACGAATGAATGACGCCCCTCTCTCTCTCTCTCCACCGCCGAGTATAAACATAATGTGCTCTCCGATTTTCCCCAAACGCATAGCATACTAGTACTGTAGATGCTCATCATAATTCTATCCCCAGAGACAGGGCAGATATCCGTAATCAAGCAATCGAGCCTTATGCTTGAACAGATGGTGGTGGGCAGTTTGTCACAAGGACGGAGAGGAGAGTGGGGAGAAACAACACACCTACTCACCGACCACTAGGGTATCGCTGCATTCATCAAATGCAGAGTGATAGGTGCTGCTGCTGTATTTCATATGTCATACCCATCGTTAAATAATGGAGGCACCAGGATTAGAATTTTTTTTATCACCAACAATGCAAACGTCCTTGCCATATACAGTAGACACAGACATGTTTTGGTGCCTTCTTTAGTGTGCTTCTGCTATCTTCTCAGTTATAAGTTTGGGCCTGCACTCTCAAAGACAAAAAAAGAGACTGAGTGAAGCCTGCTGCTCCTACCAAACAATCTTCTTTATTTTAACCACACATTAACATTAAACTATTCAACTTTTTTCTAACAAACCTATCTTGTTAAAGTCTCAGTTTGTCCCTCGCTCCCCCCTCCTCCCTCTCTCTCTCTCTCTCTCTTTCTCTCTCTCTCTCTCTCTCTGTCTCCAGGTCTTTTGGAACACAGGCCCCTGGCCCCTCCTCCTCTCTGGCTCTGGCACGTCACTGGCTGTGACCGCGGCGACCATACCTCCAGGAGGAATCCCAGTGTCCTCTCTGCTGTGCCTACCCCATGGCGACTCGTTAGCGCTGGTGTGCACTCGCCTGGCTGAACTGCATTATGGGAAAAAGAACAGCTTTCACTTCTGGTGGATCATGCCCCGTAATGTTCCAGGGGTGCTTGGTGTTTTTATTTTAAATTCATTAATTAATGAGCATATTTTAATTGAGGCTGTGTTTGTTTATGTTATGGTTGAGGTATAGTTAGTTGGAGGGTTTCTCAGACAGGGGATCCCCTTGGCTGCAAAACAAAAAGCCTCACATAAAATTCCAAACGTTAGTGGACTGCATTTGAATTTACATAATCTGACTGTACATAATAGTTTAGTATATTCTTCAGCATAGTGCAGTAGCTAATAGGCTAACAACCAAAAAATGTTGCCAAGTGGTGGCATTTGGAGAGGCCTTTGCTGTAATTTTTGTGTCAATGATTAAGCTTTTTACAAAACACTTGGAGCAACTGGCAAATTGTACACTGCTATATCTAGCACTGCTCTGATTCTCATGAATATTGCAGCATTGCAGAGCTATAAAGGAGCCAGTCTGAGGCTGAGTTAGCATCGCACAGTACTTAGCGCAGCTCTCTGGCCATGTGCCGTTGTACTGTAGCCGTAGCGCTACCTTACGCTAATGCTATCGCTAACTCGCTTCTGCTACTAGGCTTCTGTCTTGTGCCAAGGTTGCCTGAGTAGCGTCGAAAGCACACGGTGCACATGGTGCGGGTGGCACGCAGAAGCTCTGCAGGCTGTTCAGTCTAGAAGCGCAGAGCCCTCTTGTCTTGTCCTGTCTGTTTGCCTGTCTTGTCTTGTCTTTGTCGGTCCGTCCGTCTGTCTGTCTGTCTGCTCAGCTGTTCTCGTTCAAGACCCCTGTCTCACTGTCACCGCTCTCGCCATCATTTATTCATCGTGCCACTCCGGCTCGTCCTTCCTCACGACGTCGTCGGCGTCTGTCACGCTCGCACGCTCGTTCTGCTCCCTCCTCTCTACCTGTATTTCCCTCGCCCGGCCCCCCCTTGTTCACTTAGTAATGGAAAAGACGTGTCTGTGTGTCTTACTGTAACGGTTTACAGCGGTGTCATGCCGGGGTCACCAACTTGTGCTGCTAAACACAAACACACCGACATGATCTGCTCTCTCTCCTCTCCTCTTAACTAAACACTTGCGCAACGTATACGTAACTCTCAGCGCTAACTTACAGTCTTCTCTTTTTCATATCATCACTTGTAAAGAGCTCTGTCCAGAGGAAAGTATAGCAATGCATTCAACCCTTTACAGTACAATCTACTCACAGTCACAGTCTTAGAGCTGACAGTGAGGGTATGATGATTTTTTTCACAGGTTTTATATAAGCTAGATGAATGTTTGATGCTGAGCGTTGTTGCCCAATGGCTTCACTTCGCAGCTCCGGGGACATACATGCAAGCCGCCACTGATATGTGAGCCAATCATCTCCTTGATCCAAACCACACTACAGTCAGCCACGTTGTCGTCTTCACCATTCGCTACATACCCATCTGTGATAAGAATGAAATGCAGCCCTGTGTCCGTTTCGCCGACACGTTACACTTGAAAATGTTCCTTGGCACAAAGACCTGGACACTGCTTTGGACGTGGACACGCCCGGTCCATCATTCACCAACGCACAACTTGATGGTCAGGGACAGTGGATCCATTGACTAGGGGCCACTGATGAAGGAGTCCCCGGGGGTCGGGGCGGAATGCCGGTGACCCGGAGGTCGTCCACTGATGGTGCCATTCATACACACGCGCAGTGTCTCAGTGAGTAAACACAGGAATCGTGTGACAGGACAATGTGACAGTCTATCATCATTTCACTGTTTAAAGTTCACATATCTTAACACCGCCTCCTCCAACATTACAATCATACAACTCCTCATGGCGCCACCACTAACAATACTTGAAGTGCCGCGGTAACAATACACAATAATACTAGCACCACTCCTACTGTAATGATAATACACGTTATTTTTTCCAGCACATCTAAGATATTTCTTCCAACATGCCCACTGCTATGTTCTCTGTCCAATCCCCCCCCTCCCCCCCAGCTGTCTGTTCTACCCCATTTCTATTGGCTCTCACATGACATGACGCTAATAATAGCTCCCGAGCGTCGAAGCCCGGCACCCCCCAGGGCTCGAGCACTCGTCTTGAAGGGCGCTGCGTGACTCTAGCACCCCTCCATCCCCCCCCATCCGCATGCTATGGGCACTTATAAATAGCAAGTAGCCATTATATAAGGACCCGTGTGTTTATGAATGAGGACGGTGGGTGTGTGTGTGTGTGTGTGTGTGTGTGTGTGTGTGTGAGAGAGCTCCACATTCATACTGTAAGGCTGAAGCCTCAGCTGCGTCTCCAATTCATCCCTATTCTCTCCTCCGCCAGCCTTCCACACACTCACACAACCCCCCTCCCCTTCAGCAACACCCCCCCCCCCCCCCCCCCCCCCCCGCCCTTTCATTTTGTTGGCATGTGCACTGGCGTGTTATGGGGGACTACAGCTCGCCTGAGAGGGAAGTCACCAGGGGGCAAAAAATAGTGTTTCTATTTTTGCCCCAAATCAAAAATACAATACAATACAATACAACACGAGCCCCTCTTTTGAGAGATGAACGGATGGGATAGTGGTAATGAAATGAAACATAAAACAAACATGGACATGGACAGAGTCGGTATATTCCTGTGTGTGTGTGTGTGTGTGTGTGTGTGTGTGTGTGTGTGTGTGTGTGTGTGTGTGTGTGTGTGTGTGTGTGTGTGTGTGTGGTGTGTACGCATGGTAAGATAGAGAGTGCATGAAAGAGAGCGAGAGAGTTAATGTGTATGTGTGTGTGTGTGTGTGTGTGTGTGCAGTGCCTCTGCAATGCTTCTTGAAAATGTCAGCGGCACGCGGTAATAAGGAGGCGGCTGTTGCTAGGGGAAATCCACACTCCAGCAGCTCCGAATGGGCAGCCTCTCTCTGCATGCGCGCCACACCGAGTAGAGCCGAGCTGAGCGCGAGTGTGTGTGTGTGTGTGTGTGTGTGTGTGTGTGTGTGTGTGTGTGTGTGTAGCGCGCGGGCGGACGTTCCGCCGCAGCCACCCTGCCGCTTAGCCAATGTCACTCTAAAGTCAAAAACGCTCAAGCGTGGCAAGACGCGAGTGCAGCAGCAGCAGCAGCAGCAGCAGAGAAACGGCCGTTGCTGTGCACACACACACTGCGGGAGGAGAGGAGGAAGAAGAGGAGAAGAGGAGGAGGAAGAAGAAACGATACCCCGTCATGCATGTCTGGAAGCTTTTTTTGCGCCTGCACGGAACTGAAACGAGGAGCGACACTGCAGCTCAGAAAAACTGCAGCATGAGAAATTGTGCGTTTCAAACCATTTTATTTTTTTTTTCAGTCAACAGAACTGTCATTGGGTTTGATAAGCCTCGCTGTGTTCAAATGTATGTCTGACATGACTGCACCAAACACATACACTTACACTTCAAATACACAAATACACTTCAAATACACTTCCCTTCATGATGAAAATGTAGGAGGCAGATGCCTGTTCCCCAGAGACTCATATCAATGATTTCTGATCAGTATATCTAATTGCCTAATCAATACGTTTTGCTGACTCAGCCTGGTGTCACATGTGTGCTTTTAAAACGCAGTATTCTCAAACGGCGTGCTTTATGTATACGCCATATGGGTCCCAAGGTCACCACTCCTCTTGTCTGTTTATAGAGCTGTTTAGGTTTTTGGCATCCCGTGGAATATTCTGGCATGTTTGTCCCTCCAGAGAGCCCAGTGTGTTTAGTGGGACTCCATGTTGTGCAGTATGTGAGGAGCACACTGCAGTCGCTGGGATGGTCAGCACGAGTCCACACACAGTGGGTATCCATGGCAATAACACCAATAATGGCCGCCTCCACACCTCCTCAGCGTGTTGAGACATGCGGAACGGCTGCAGCCGAAGAAGAATCAACAACAAACACAAAAAGAACGACAGCGTCTATTTCAGAACTACCCAGAGTGCACCACTAGATACCTTAAATGCACCGGGTGATGAGACAACCCACCCCGGTACCCCCTCCACCCCATACACACCCCAAGTCCTTTACCCCAGAAGGCTTCAATTTTAGCTTGTTCTTCAAAGCCTCCTCCTTGCCTGCTCAGCTTTGCTTAACGATATACCTACAGCACACACACACACACACACACACACACACGCATAGACACACATACGTGCACACACACACACACACACTCACGCACACACACGCATAGACACACATACGTGCACACACACACACACACACACACACTCACGCACACGCACAGGGTCCCTTCACGCTCGGCTTTCATCCTTCCCTCCTCTGATGTTCCTCTGATTCACACAGGAGGATGAGAGAGGGGAGAGGAGCAAAAGGGAGGGAGAGAGACAGAACGAAGAGGAGAGAGAGAAGGGTGGTGAGAGAGAGAGAGAAAGGGATGGTGAGAGAAAAGGATGGTGAGAGAGAGAGAGATAAAGATGGTGAGAGAGAGAGAAGGATCTGAGAGAAAGGTGTGGTGAGAGAGAAAAGGATGATGAGAGAGAGAAGGATCTGGGAGAAAGAAGGTGTGGTGAGAGAGAGAAGGATGGAGAGAGGGAGAAAAGGATGGTATGAGAGAGAGATAAGGATGACGAGAGAGAAGGATCTGAGAGAAAGAAGGTGTGGTGAGAGAGAGAAAAGGATGATGAGAAAGAGAAAAGAATGGTGAGAGAGAAGGATAGAGAAAGAAGGATGGAGAGAGAGGGAGAAAAGGATGGTCTGAGAGCGAGAGAAAAGGATAGTGTGTGAGAGAGAAGGATGGTATGAGAGAGAGATAAGGATAGTGTGTGAGAGAGAAGGATAGTGGCAGAGAGAGAGAGAGAGAGAGATGGTGAGTGAGAGGAGGAGGAGGAGGAGGAGGAGGAAGAGAGGTTCCCACAGCAGGGGTTGGAGGACGGTAGATGAGCATGCTGCCCCTAATTCCAACCCAGGCTCCAAGCAGGGGATGACAAGGCCTCACAGTCACGCCTGCAGGGGAGAGCTGATCTATACGGAGAGCATCCCTCCTCTCCACGACCCCTCCATGCCTCACTCCTTCTCTTCTCTCCTCCATCATCTCCCTTGTTCTTCCTCTCTGCTCGCAGATGTATTGTGTTTCACGGTAAATCAAACAACAGCCCCCCCCCCCCCCCCAAAACAACACTAACGCCAAAAGCTGGTATGATCATTTTTAGACATAGCTAAATGATTAATCACTCTGTGCCCTCATTTTTGACGAGAACTTTTTGGGAGGTAAGATCATGATTTTCCATGTCATTATACATTCATCAGTACTGTGCCTTCTTAAAGCTAATTTCATATGAAAACAACAGTATCCAACAAAAAAAACATCCATGTTACATTGTTACATGCTAACTGACAGAGTCAGTCTTGACAGGCAGATAGATAGATAGATAGCAAGAAAAGTAAATAATGTATGTGTGTAAGTGGCAAAGTGGCAAATGAGGCAATGGGAAATACTAGGAATCTTTGAACAAAAGGGGGGAAAATGTGTTTAATACCATGTTTGATAGTTCTAGAGGATGTGGCGCTTCAAGGTTAGTTCCTAAGGCCTTAAAGGGATAGTTCGGATTTTAAGACACGAAGTTGTATGGGTTCCCTGTCAGCAACGTAGTGCATCAGCACTGACTTACCCTAGACAGCGTCCTGTGAGCCGAGATCCAGCCGGTTTTAGATCGTTTTTGATGCTAAAGAAAGTAGTCCGGCAAGTTTCTGGGGTCACGAAAGTAAAGTGTTTTTCTTCTCAAAACCATATGCGTTCAACAGAGTGATATATTTGCACCACAAAAACGTTGTCCAGGAAAAATTCAAACCTCGTTATCACTTACTTATTTTTCGCGATTCCTATCACTGCGCGCTACTGACAGCTGGACAACGTTTTTGTGGTGCAAATATATCACTCTGTTGAACGCATATGGTTTTGAGAAGAAAAACACTTTACTTTCGTGACCCCAGAAACTTGCTGAAGAAAATAGTCCGGCATCAAAAACGATCAAAAACCGGCTGGATCTCGGCTCACAGGACGCTGTCGGAGGTAAGTCAGTGCTGATGCACTACGTTGCTGACAGGGAACCCATACAACTTCGTGTCTTAAAATCCGAACTATCCCTTTAACAGCTTTTGGTACTGACTCTATCTGGCAAGGTTTCAGACAACATCCAAAAAAAAAAACAGAGGGATATGAATTAAACAGCACAATAGTCTCTCTCTTTCTCTCTCTCTCTCTCTCTCTCTCTCTCTCTGTCTCCCTCTGTGATTTACCTCATGTGCTCCCCACAGTTCCCTTCGCTGCTCTGGAGCAAAGGTCAGTGTCGGGAGAAGAGAGGACATGGGGTCAGGGCACGGAGAGCAGTCTGCTGCCACGCAGCGTCCAGACTGGACCTTATGAAACCTCCTGCCTCTACTGGACCCTATGACACCTCCTGCCTCTACTGGACCCTATGACACCTCCTGCCTCTACTGGACCCTATGAAACCTCCTGCCTCTACTGGACCCTATGACACCTCCTGCCTCTACTGGACCCTATGAAACCTCCTGCCTCTACTGAACCCTATGAAACCTCCTGCCTCTACTGGACCCTATGAAACCTCCCGCCTCTACTGAACCCTATGAAACCTCCTGCCTCTACTGGACCCTATGAAACCTCCTGCCTCTACTGGACCCTATGAAACCTCCTGCCTCTACTGGACCCTATGACACCTCCTGCCTCTACATACAGTAGCTGGCTTCTGCAAGGCCCACGACGTGATGTGGCTCCTATTTACCCCTTCTAATGTTTCAATATATTCCGCCTGTCAAAAAATAAATAAAAAAATAAAAGCACAACACAACAGTAACTTGACACCAGTAGCCAATTATACGGGCTATGTTGTTTTGTGCTTCAGTAGCCACGTGAGCTGTATCACCTGACAAACAGCATGTATCAACGCTAGGTCAAGGAAGAAAAAAAAAACAAAACAAAACAAAACAAAAAAAGAACAATGTGTAGGGATTCAGTTCCTCACGGGGAATCAAAACACACCTGGCAATGCGCAAGTGTGGCAATGCAACATTGATTAGAGGGCAAAAAAACCGTGTATTTCCGCAATGTCCACAGACTTTTTATGGTAGGTTTTTTTTTTTTAGCTGTGCTGTCTGAATTTAAATGTCCGTATATCTACAACCGGAACTTTTCCTGCTGCTGACCTAGTAATTTTGCCGTAATGTTGGCGGCGCCACAGCTGCAATTATTGCAGAATGTGCGGAAAAACTGTCTGAAAACGTCTTATTTTTTATCCATGTGCTGCTGCTGAGGCGAGTTTGTTGGTGCCACAAAGTGCAACAGCTTGTTTTGCTTGATGTTCCCACGGGTATGAGTCCACGTGTATGTCTCCTGCCAAACAGAGGAGGTGTCAGGGGCCGTGTGGACGTCACGTCACGTCAGGCTGGATTAAAGTCTCCCTGGCTGAATCACTGTCATAGGTCGCAGGTCACAGCCGAGTGGCATATGGATTCACAATGACACGACGGACGCGCACGTGACACCGATGTGCAATGTGTGCAGATTGCCTCGACATGCTTGGCTGACCAGCTTCATCGCAGGTGCACCAACCAACCCCCCCCTCCCTGCTTGCAATGTGAATAGCATTCATTTGTTCACCACCCCCTTATTTCCAATTTATATACATTGGTTTATGATATACTGTAATCCTTAGAACAATCAGGGAAACAATCACTTCGTCGAAGGTCATGTTGTCTTGACCTACTACATGTGATGCATGTAAATGACACATATCCAAAACATCCTGCCAAAGCCCGCACTTCCAACACAATTTTCTTAAGGACATCTTTTCCACGTGTTTAAGCCATGTTATCACCAGCACAAAGGCAAACATTAGAACGTGTAGAAGCTGCTATGGCCCCTACTGTATGTCTGGACACGAGGGAAGGCAGACTCTAGTCACATTATTCATCCGCTGGACCTCGACTGAAGACAAAAGACAAAGAGGCGCTGGTGCTATTTTGGCTGTTTTTACCTCAATATCTATGCAGGCACTATCTCGTAAAGGAGCGGTAGTAACATATGTTAGAGATTAATTCAGCGCCCTGAATACTGGCCCTGGAATGTTTCCCCTTACATTTCCCATAGCTTTCATTGGAGAGAAAGAAAAGGGCTTGTGGGATATGTGGAGCATATGGCGCCAAACCACTAAGAGGTGGTTCCGGCTTCCTATGCAGCGCATGTGTGGGGGGCTATAAATGTGATACAGGGAAATATGAACCTAAAAGGGTTCTCTCTCTCTTTCTCTCCTGTCCTCTCTCCCTCCCTCCCTCTCTCTCTCTTTCTCTCCCCTCTCCCTCTCTCCTGTCCTCTCTCCCTCCCTCTCTCTTTCTCTCCCCTCTCCCTCTCTCCTCTTTCTCTGACATTTACCATTTACAGTACGTGCAGATACCAAGCCAACTAGAGCACACCTCCTCCTCCACTAGACCCCCCCCCCCCAGCTCACCCACCAACCCACCCACCTTTTGCTTATTTTTCTCCTGCCGTCTCTTCTACCTCCCGTTGCCATGGAGAAAATGTGTTGAACACGCTGTACATCTGAGTTCCCTATGGCTGGACCGGGCTGGCTGGAGGATGGACGAACACACACACACACACACACACACACAGGCACACACACACACACAGGCACACACACGCACGCACACACATACACACACATACGCACGCACACACACACACACACACACACACAAACACAGGCACACACACACACACACACACACACACACACACAGGCACGCACACACATACACACACACACACACAGGCACACAAACACACATACACACACACACTCTGCTGCTCGCTCACATGCTTGGCCCAGGGCTCAGCTCCAGCTTCCGGGGACCAGCCGAGCACTGTCAGCCCCTCTGCCACCTCTCTATCTCTCTCTTTCTCTCTCTTTCCATCTTTCTCTCTCTCCATCTCTCTCTCTCCATCTCTCTCTCTCTCTCGCCTGGGTGGGTCGGTCCGGTCTGTGCCAGCACAGGGAAACAGGCAGGGGGAGGGAGGGCAGGGTAAGGTCAGGGTGTTACCATGGTCAGCTCTTCACAATGTTGCACCATGCCATGTTCTGCCACGCAGACTTTTACAGTTCTTCATTAGCTTTTCTATTTCATCTGTGTCGGCTGTCGGTCCATGAATGTGATTTCTGAGCCACTTGAATGTGAGAAAGGCATCGTGTGTGTCATTTCAAACACTTTGATCGCACACATGCACGCTTTTTTATGCTACTCAAAAATAGAACGATTGCCAGTACAGTAGAAGAGCCACAAAATCATGGAAGGGAGCACGTGAAATGTATATAAATAGAATAGCAAATCTGCCTCTTCCCTGGAAAGCCAAACTCCAAACTAGTGCTTTCCAATGCCTCGCTGAAATCATCAGTGTCAGATTATCTGAGCCCCTTGTAGCGACAGCTCCGGAGCAAAGCTCTGTGCTGGATGAGGGAGCTAAACATTTCATTTTAATGTATTTATTCGGGATCAGGAATGCATGGCTCCAGCACGTCACTATAGGTTTAGTAGCTCTAAGGCCGAAGCGGAACATTTTTTCGGTACATATTTTTTTTTTTAAATAAAATAAAAAAAAATAAAAAAGGTTAAGGCATGAAAGTTGAAATACTCTGTTTTTTTTTGTTGTTTTTTTTAAAAATAGAAACAACTGTGTGTTTTGGGTATAGTTTTTTTTCTAACAGAATCACTGGACAAAAATATCCACGCAATAGCCTACTGTCTCAAGCGGGTCGGTGAGCAAGCAACGTTCTGTTGCCCGAGGTCAAGCAACGGAATAAGGACGTGTCGCTGTCCTTAGTGCTGAAATCCGCCTTAGTCCCGCACGGCATTTCTTGAGACACATTTCTTCCCTTGCGTGACAGTGCTGAATGGAGGGGTGGAAAAAAAACAACAGCTAAAAAAAAACAATGACATTGAAAAGAGACATCAGTCAAAAGTTTCCCCTCATGAACACAGAATCATCTAAACCGATCTGAAAGGTTGTCAAGGTCTGGATTATAGGTCTATGCTATGCAAATGTTAGGAAGTTCCAAGGCAAGAGGCACTAATCTAATGAGATTCATCACGGGGACAAAATCCGTTTCTTTTTATATGAATGTCATAGGCGACTTTGTCACTGAGTAAAAAGCTCTGAGATGTGGCTCAGTTGTTGGCCGTCTTTCTTAAAAACCGAACTTCTCAGCCTTTCTAGAGATGTGTCAGAGCAGAGCGATTACTGTAGCCCTGAACTAATGGGAAGTTTCCCTCGGTATCTCCGTGACATTCAAATTTATTCCCGTGGTTTAAATGGTAATGTTTAAAAATGTAAAATATGTCCAAGATGATATACCATTATCTCGAGCTACACCCTCCAAGCTATGATTTATCTTAATAGGTGCGATAATAATTATAAGCTCAAATCTGCTTTCTAGTTTCGAAACTGAGAACGAGTTCTCCGTATTAGGATATTGCTCTAGACAAGTTTATCCTGATTCGTCCTCCCCCTACTCACTCAACCATGACAAAGAAATGAAAATGTCACAGTCCAGTCGTATTCTGACTTTAAAGGGTGAAATAACTAAGGTTTACTCTTTACATAACTCCACTTTACATTCCATGCTAATCAAGTCGAGGCTGATAACCTAAACTCTTTTTTTTTGGGGGGGGGGGCTCTTTTTTTGTTTGTCAGAAAACAGTCAGTAACAGGCCGAGATAATTCAATGCGCATACAGCACATGTTGCGTGATTTTGATTTTCTATTTATCGCAATTAATGTCCCCTCTCCATGAATGCAAATGCAGCATTAGACGGCGCAGATCCACACACGGCGAGAGAGCTGATGTTTCTCTACCGTACGTGGCTGAATGAAGTGGTAGGCTACTGGTCTTTGCACAGCTAGAGTGCTGGTGCTAGTTTCATCGCTGCAGCAGCAGCAGTCACACTATCGTCTTTGATATGTTCATGCCACCAGGACAGGACAGGTTTGCGCACCACCTGTGTCCGCAAAATGGGAGTGCACACACACACACACACACACACACACACACACACACACACACACACACACACACACACACACACACACACCAGTGATGGCTTGCCTCGCACATTTTCTACGTTGTTTTTGTGGTGTGGAAGGCACTTGTGGCAACCCGTGTTAGTGCAGCCTGTCTGCATTGCGTCGAAACCCCCTTCTCCGCCTCTCTCTTCCACTCTCTCTCCCTCCCTCTCTCTCTCTCTCTCGCCCCCCACATCTGTGTCTCCCTCTCTGCATGTGTGTGTGTGTGTGTCTGTGTGAGTGTGTGTGTGTGCGTGTGAGTGGAAATTTGAAACACAACATGGTTTAGGACTGCTATTTTCTCTCCCACTGTCTCGCAATCGATTCCTGCTGGCACGTTTTTCATTGACACCAACTGTTCATCAGTTCGAACCGTGTGAACAGCCCGTGTTTTTTTGAGAGGATACCGCATCGGAAATCTCCATGACCGCTGTTGACACAGCCAAACGGGAATCGCTCGCTCGCTTTCTGCTGATGCGGCAGAGCCCGTGAGATACACACTGTGCTTTTATTGCCCCCTAATGTATTCAGTCCACTCAGTCGCACCATCATATTTTCTCGTGGCCAACAGCACATGACGCTGGGAGAGGCGACGGTCAAAAGAAGCAAACGGATATCTGACGGTGCTGGGTCCGGTCCGGTGTGTCGCGCGCTATACCGCTTGCGTTGCCGCAGTTGTTGGGGCATGGTTTTAAACGGTCCGTCTCAAGACTTAAGTCTTTCGAGGTAACGTAAAAAGGGAGGCTTTTACTGGTACTGCACGGCTCCTCCGGACTCCACAGGAAGACTATCGATGCGAGAATTGCCGCTGGATGTCCACAAAGACAATATAGCCCATGAATATTTCAGGAGAGCTCATAGTGCGCAGCGCTCTGTAAAGTGATATCCATATTAAAACGGAGAAGGGAGAAGTTCTTACGGTGGCCAGAGCGGGTACCGAAGGGGGGACAAATCGCAAGCACACAGAGGTCCTCTCCAAATCAACACAAGGTAAGTAATATCGTGTTGTTACTTCATAGTGTGAGATCCGTGTCCAGATTTGATACAGCCATACAATATAACCATTTGTCTTAACGGCTGCGTTGGAATGCGCTGTGAGCAGTGTGCGCAAATGGGGTGGGCAGTGTACTGAAACTTGAACACTGAGGACATGATTTCTTCATTTGCTTTAAGAGCACATATGTGATTTATTCGACGATCAATTGGCGCTGGTGTATTACTGCAAAGAGAACGCGTTCAAAATTACAAAATATAAAACTGCTGAACTTGCAAAGATCTCTCTCTCTCTCTACCCCCCTCTTCTCTCTCTCTCTCTCTACCCTGTTCCTCTCTCTCTCTCTCTCTCTCTAGGTGACAGACCAGACGAAGCATTTGCAGCAGTGTGTGTGGGAAGAGTGAAGCAATGGTCGACTCGGAGCAGAAGACCGTGCTGGAGCCCAACTGAGGCGTAGCAGGCTCGCTCCTCCGCTGGTGTCACACGCGCAAAGTGTGGGATCCGGAGGGAGACGGCACGGGGGAACTGAATGCCTACTCGGCCGACCTCAGCATCTCCTGAAGCGTCGCCAGCCCCGTGTCCACAATGACCGTGGTGGCTGGAGATAACATGGACGAGACGTCCACTCTCCCGGGGCACCCGCAGGACTCGTATCCCCCGGACCACGAGGACCACGAATGCTGCGAGAGAGTCGTGATAAACATATCCGGACTGCGCTTCGAGACCCAGCTCAAGACGCTCGCACAGTTTCCGGAAACGCTTCTGGGCAACCCGAAGAAAAGAATGCGCTATTTTGATCCATTACGAAACGAATATTTCTTTGACAGAAATCGGCCGAGTTTTGACGCTATTCTCTACTACTATCAGTCTGGGGGCAGACTAAGGAGACCGGTCAACGTACCCCTGGATATGTTTTCGGAGGAGATAAAGTTTTATGAACTTGGGGTTGAGGCCATGGAGAAATTCAGAGAGGATGAGGGGTTTATACGAGAGGAGGAGCGCCCACTTCCAGAGAATGAGTTTCAGCGCCAAATCTGGCTGCTTTTTGAGCACCCTGAAAGTTCCGGGCCGGCACGGGGGATTGCTATTGTGTCGGTGATGGTCATTCTCATCTCCATTGTCATCTTTTGCTTGGAGACATTACCTGAACTGAAAGAGGACCCAAAGGGTCGGTTCCAAACAATAGGAAACACCACCTTCTTCTACAAACCAAATATTCTCACCGACCCCTTCTTCATTGTGGAGACCTTGTGTATCATCTGGTTCTCGTTTGAACTGATTGTGCGCTTTTTTGCCTGTCCCAGCAAAGCGGCATACTTTAAAAATATGATGAATACCATCGATTTAGTGTCCATCATACCATATTTTATCACACTGGGCACGGAGCTGGCTGATGACCCCGGCGACATAAAAGCACAGGAGGCCAAAGCCGGCGGAGAGGCCACATCTCTAGCCATCCTCCGAGTTATCCGCCTGGTGAGGGTGTTCAGGATCTTCAAGCTGTCGAGACACTCCAAGGGGCTTCAGATATTGGGGCAGACCTTGAAGGCCAGTATGCGAGAGCTGGGACTGCTTATATTCTTTCTGTTCATCGGCGTCATTTTGTTCTCCAGCGCGGTATACTTTGCTGAGGCCGAGGAGAAGGAGTCCTATTTCACCAGCATCCCAGACGCATTCTGGTGGGCGGTGGTGTCGATGACCACTGTGGGCTATGGGGACATGTACCCCGTGACCATTGGTGGAAAGATTGTGGGCTCTCTGTGCGCTATCGCTGGCGTGCTGACCATCGCCCTGCCGGTGCCAGTCATCGTGTCCAACTTCAACTATTTCTACCACCGAGAGACTGAGGGAGAAGAGCAAGCTCAGCTCCTAAACGTGAGCAACCCCAACATCGCGTCTGATTCGAATTCGAGTCGACGCAGCTCGTCCATCGTCAGTAAGTCGGAATACATGGAAATAGACGAGGACATAAACAATAGCATCGACAATTTCCGAGATGCAAACCTCAGAACTGGTAACTGCACGGTTGCCAATCAGAACTGTGTGAACCGAGGAAAGCTCCTAACGGATGTGTAGGACTGCGCATAGAACCCACCCTTAAACGCACACCTGGGGATCCCTACCCTCAACTGTACATAGTGTTTTAATACAACTTGAATGCTTTATTGACGTCAATGCGTTCTTGCATTGCATTTATGAGGGAAAAAAACCCATGAACCACGAACCAAGAGAGTATTTATACGCGCTGAGGTTGAAAGGAATCGACAATAGCATCTGCCTGATTTGAGAGTGGGATAGTTCAAAACACAATCAAAGACATCGTTTGATATCTTTTGTTTGACCACTCAGACAAAATCGAGTACATCGGGCACCACCAATGATTGTCATTACACATTTTGACAAGCGGTGCAAAACAATGGAAATTGTTGGAAACGGCCGATCGTGGATTACAGGTCAACTTCTCTGTGTTGCACAATGCACCCCTTTAGAAGTCTTGCACCTGCTGCGCCTGCAGATGCATCGACCTGTGTGGTTTGCTTTCGACGGAAGAATACTTGAGCTCAACGGATCAGCAACGCACCTTATCCAGAGGTTCGGGGTGGTGGAGGTGGATGCGGAGGAGGCGGGGAGGTGGTCTCCCGCTGAGATTTCACACCGGATTGGCGAGGCGGTTCTTGTCTGGAAGACATCTGCAATGCTGCTACTTTCTTTCCCGCAGATGCTAACTTAAATCTTGTCCCGTAGGGTACAATGCCATGAGAGGGTAGAACGTCAAAGGAGAGCTTGATTTTTAGCATGTTGAAATACTCTTTGTTTTAAAATTACGGCATGCGCTAGACTTTACCCCATGAATCTGCCCCACCCTTTTCTTAATAGGACTACTTAATTTTGCCCTTTTTTATTATCATTTTGAGACTTCAAGCCCTCAATATTTGAGTTCTCTCTCATTTTGCTTTTCACCAAAAGTGCACTGGTTATTTAAGTTGTGAATAATTTAAAAGCATTTAAGTGCTGAATGTTCATTCTTAAGGGAACAGTTCTGTTTTTTTTCTTCTTCACAAAATCATAGCATGTGAAATACTAAGCATTATGGCATAATTGACAGAGGTACTATGTATCTAGGTATATACATTGTATAATGCATGATGCCAGTATTAAACAGTTTGGGGGCCGGAAGGGCCCTTGGCAGGATTCACCCGATCATTAAGGAAGTTGATGATGCCTGGGTGGTGTGGGGGATGACACTGAGGAAAACAACTTCATTTGTCCAACAACAAAAAAAACAAAAAGAAAACAAAACAAAACAAAAAGCTTAACCTTTTTTATATGTCTACTCAAACTGCCCACAGCTCTGCACGGTATAGACAGTAGTACGGCGAACAGGCGGTTGCAGAACATGGACGCTGCTCCTATAGTGTCACAGCTGAGCCATAGTGTAAATTATGGACTTCTAACATGAACCGGATTCGAGTTCTATATTCTCCTTTCATTTTGAAAAAAGAAAAGAAAAAAAAACAACACACGTTGGTTTGTAATCAGCCAGACCATCTTGGTACTTGTGTCCATGCATGCTTTATAAAGATCAAAGACAACAACAACAACGACGACGACAACAACAACAACATCAACAGCAAAATGGCAACTGATTATAAAATGACTTACGTAGTGCCTTTAATCCTCTATAACACATAAAGACTGTCAAGTGCCTCCCTGTACAATAGCATCAAGTAGATACAGATCAGTACAGAATCTCTTTACCTGCTGTAGGACGTACTCTGAACACATCTGTAATCTCCTGACTGGGGGGGTTTGGGGGGCGGGCGGGGGTTGTTGGTTAGAAATAGACCATTGATTCCACAAACAGGCTCCAGGGGGAAAGGAGGGGCATATTGGACACAGTGTGGGAAGAGAAGGGCAAGACGCAAGGCTGTGCCCAACCAACAATAGGCTGGACAAAAAGTGAAGGGGAAAAAATATGTATACACACACATCTAAGCAAGCAAGCAAACACACACACATGCACGCACGCATACACACACACACACACACACACACACACACTTACACAAGCTCTATATGTACACATGCATGCACAGACAGACATACATGAGAGCGGTTAGTGTGATGGCAACCCCAAACCCCCTCTCTGCGGACCATGGTGTTTCAGATCTTGGGACTTAAGCCCTCCTACACCTTGTACATAGGCCTAAAA
Organism: Sardina pilchardus; assembly: GCF_963854185.1. Lineage (NCBI taxonomy): Eukaryota > Metazoa > Chordata > Actinopteri > Clupeiformes > Clupeidae > Sardina > Sardina pilchardus. Next base: position 24,994,468 of record NC_085010.1, read on the forward strand.
TACAGAGGAAAAAAAAATAACTAGGAAAAACAACCTAATTATCATCATGAGTACATCAACATTTTGTCATTTGTTTCGTTTTTCGTTCTACCATAACAAGCCTTTTTGTTTTAAGTTTGTCTACCTCAGTGTGATGATCATGTAGTCAGTGCGCATCATTCAGAATACTAACTGTTCAGCTAAATATACTTCCAATGACATTATACTGCCACCTTTGCTTTCGTAAGTCAACTGATCCGATACTAATCTTTTTTGGGGATTGGAAGAAAGACTGAAAAGCTCTCCCGGCGTGAAAGCCATCGGGAGATGGTTACTTAAACGAGCCGGCTGCAATTCTAGCAACGTAAACTGCCAGTGTCTACATTCCATCTGGGGACGTTCGAGTTGGTCAGGCCAGTGAGGTCACTTCCTTTAAAGGTGTGGCCTGGCATGTTCAGTGGTTTTGGACGGTAACAGAAGAAGAATTGGGCTGCTTGGGTGACAACGCTGAAACATTAAGCCGAGCGCGTGTGTGCGCACGACAGGCGTGTGTGTGCGTGTGTTCCTTTCACTATGGCATGCTTTTAGTGGAGGACACATTTCTTATTTACCTGGTTGAGAGTGCAAACTGTTTGGCGACTGCCTCAGCAAGAGAAGAACAGAGATCACTGGGCATGCTGGGTGATATTTAAGTACTAGATGAGGGATATTCCACAGCACAGTAACAGTCACTTAGTTAAGACTTTGCAATGGAAGAATATAATGTGGTTCAAGGCCAGACTACCTTGCAAGTGCAATAAAAGGCACGATAATGCACAGTTATACGGGATACCTCTCACGTCTGTTATATCACTTTTTTCCACCTAACCAACAAACTGCACTTAAAGCTTGCAAATTTAATATGGCACAAAAAGAATGCATGTATTTTTACATGCAGTTCACCTATATCTTAACAAAAAGAACTGCATTTTAACAATGCACTACTGCGTGATGACACCCAATTCTTCCTTGGAGAAAACCCCAATATGAATTCAAACAATGGCAGAAAGTAATCAAAAAGCAGGAGAACTGTTTTTTTTTCTACGTCCAGAGTTGTTTTCATATGATTTATGTCCATAGCACTTTTTTTTTTTAATTATTATTATTATGTTTGAAATGAAAGAGCCAAAACTAAGCCAAAATTCCTCCAAATTAGTCCCATTAGATTGACTTCCCATTTGTAACATTTTCTGTTTTTTCAGTATTGAAAATAACGGTTGGCTGACTTTGGTCTGTCTGTAGATTACACCCTTCCTCTAACTGTTGTAGTAAAGGCCTGAACCTGCCTGTTGTCTATTGTGTCAACTAAGTGTATTCCTTCTTTTTACACTGCCGGCTCAAGCATGTTGGCCAAGTACTCCAACACTCATAAGACCATAGGTATCCGATGAGTGGGAAGCAACCCTTTAAACTTACTATTGGGCATTGCAATGACCTGTTGTAATCTGCTGTCTGTGGCGTGGTCAAACTTGCACAGTCCAGCGCTATGTATTCAAATCAGCACTGGGTTCAACTGCAGTATTTAGAACATAGGCATATTTTCTATTGGGGCAAGAGAAAAGAAAGGGCATATGTCTTTTATATGATTATATAATTGTTATTATTGTTTTTTTCTTTTTTTTTCTTTTTTTAAAGCAGTTGTCAATATCAGGGTGACAGGGATATTAGTTAGTCATTCTGCATTTCTTTCCCCAGAGCACAGTAGGCCAAAGTTGAAGACATATCTAAAGTTTTGTAACCTTACACATCTCAAGGGACCAAATGTACCAATATCTGTTTCGTATTTATTATTATTTGGAAGTATGTATGGGTTACGAGGAATGGGAGAAGCGCAATTAGACTTGAAGCCACTAAGACAGACTATGTCCTATTGAAAAGCACAGTTTTTTTGTTTTAAAAAAAGACTTCTTTGTTATAACAGATAGACATTATATTACTAGAAAATGTTGTAACATGAATCTTCAGACACTTACTTTTTGCAAATGATGAGGGTTTCTTGTGCCAGGAAAGTATGACATGCCAGAGAGACTGTGAAGGTCGCTAGTGGTCAAACTTGTGAGCTACAGTGCGAGTTATCGGTGATTGATTGATTTGGCTTACTTCTGGCCTGAGAGGCTTATATATTTATAATCACTTGATGAAAGCTGATAGAGATGTTGAAAAGTAGACAGAAGTTTGCCAAGAGTTTGAGCGTGCTTGCAAGAGAATGAAATCATGCTGGTGTTTTCCCATGACGTGGATTGAGATGTTTTTTGAAAGCCTCAGTTTTTTCGTCTGACCGTCTGTGTCCATGAATCACAGTGACTTACTGAACAAAACAAATGTATAATGTCTCAAGACTCATGCGACATTTTTAACCTATGTATGCGATTTCCATTTTTTTTGTGAGTGAATTTCAAAAACAGAGCCATGAGAACAATTGTAAAGAAAAAAAAACAAAACAAAAACAAAACAAAACAAAACAAAACATAAAATACATTCTTAATAATATGTACATGATTAAGCGAAGCACACACATGTGCTTTTAACTATTTAAGAAAATAAAAAAATGTGTTTTTTTACTGAATGGGACAGATAGTTTATTATAAGGCACTCATCACCATCCAGTAGGACAGCATTCGTTCACATTGTGGTTCGCTTTAAAAGGCCTCCTTCAGCTTCTTTTGAGACTGCATGTCAGTGGGAAACTGCATGATCTAAAGCCATTCAAGAAGAAATAACTATACCGTGGCTGTGTCATTAATCATCTGCTTGCTTCAGTCATTACCACTGCCCCAGTTATCATTATGATTATTATTATTATTTATTATTATTATGATTATTATTATTATTATTATTATTCAGGTACTTGCCTTGATCACAGTCTACATGGTTCACAAATGATAAGATGATTTATTATACAAACAACTAAGTTTTTTTTTTTTTTGATTGAGCAGTGAATAAATATCATTCTGTTTTACTCAAAACTGTAAGCAAAGATATGAACACACAAACTGACATATAGATAAACACACACACAAAAACACACACACACACACACACACACACACACACACACACACACACCAACAAACATACAGACTTTCTGACAAGCAAGCCATTGCACACAATTGTGCTCAGTCTTCTTTTCTCCCCATGTTCTTTAACAGGTATATGAGTTCCATAGCTACTAGGGGTCACATGAGAGAGCGTGATAACATGTTTCTCACTCATTAGAAACCAGTCTGTCCGTCAGCATTGGTTGCTTGGATGTTGCTACTACTACCTTCTGCTGTACGTACGTACTTACATTTTCCATGCTGTGTGTTATCTATTGTCAACATGCATTCAGGGTTTTGCTGCAGTATGCAACGTTTTCTGTCACACGCTGGTGAAGGCATAGTGTGATCTATGCAAGGCTGTTCATTCTGTCTGTCTCATGAATTCAGCGTATATAGCATCCATCTCAATAAATTTGAAGTTCTGGCGAAAAATCTGACTGATGCTGGCTTCTCTGTAAGACTCTGAGCATGTTTGTAACAGCTATTGAGAATTAGATGATTTTGATAAGCAAAATAGTCACAAACACACTATCATTACACCCACTACACCATACGCACTATAATTGATGCTAATTTTTGATCAATAGCCTAAGATGCTTTGTGATCATGAAAACAAACAGAGACTTTAACTTTCTTTTCAAAAAGGCATAGATACTTCCTAAAAAAAGCCAACACCACATTTTACCTGACGGAATCTTTTCCTTTACCCTTACAAGAGCCACCTATGACTCTTCACATATATCAGTGCAGTGATGCACAAATAAGTTTCTCCATTCAATAGTCAATTGTGCTAAAATCAATTTCTGCATTTTTTCTACTGAAAACTACCATAGTGCTTCAGTGATATGATGCTGATACCGTGCCTGCTCACATGGACAAGTCACATGGTACAAAATGGAGGGTTTTGCACAGAGCAGTGTATGTGTCTGTATGCGTGTCTCTCTCTGTGTGCGTGTGTGTGTGTGTGTGTGTGTGTGTGAGAGAGAGAGAGAGAGAGAGAGAGAGTGTGTGTCTCTGTGTGTGATTAGACTAGAGATACAAGTAGGAAGGAGACTGGAACACACTGATCTCACTTGCAGTCTTTTATTGGTGCAAACAAACTGACGTTTCGACACTACTGCGTCTTCTTCAGAGTCATGACTAGACTAGAGGTACATCTGTACCCTTTGCAGTCCCTGGTGTGGATGGTAAACTGCATGGACTGCAAAGACACGCCTTAATCACTTGCATCTCGGGCGCTGAAAAAGTACCGCACCAGAGGACGTGTGTACCGCACCAGAGGACATGTGTAAGTCACCCAGCGCCTGTCACAATGCAGAGAGCACGGAAACAAATCAAAGCGACTCGATCGTACTGGAGACTTCCCAAGCTGGGTTGTTGAAGTGAACATGTGAAGAGAGGAGTGATTTAGCACGAGAAAGGCGCCACTGCTGCTTTCTCTGGCTCTTCCCAGCCAATAAACGATCCGGGGCGCTTCAGAATTCCAATACAGTTAACCGCTTTTAGAAACAATCTTGTGATTTGATTAGTTTTGATTTTATTCATCAAACCATCAATGGGAGAGCCATGCTAGTGCTACATGCTCTTCTTGTACAGCAAATACACAATGCCAAATTATACAACACATATTCTCAATCTAATTAGTCTTCAAAAAGGTCTAGCTAAGTGACTGTGCACAGTAGAGTGCAGCCTTAGATAACGCAGTGCTATACTAAGGATGTTCTGCTCAGACAAGCACACGGGGATGATTTAGAGGTTAGTGGTTAGTGATGCTGCATCCGAGCAAAAAGACAAAAAATCCTCTAAATAATGCAGCCTTCATTGGCTGTAGCTGAAGCACACAATCTCACTGCATCAGAGTCACTCTCTCTCCTCTCTCTCTCTCTCTCTCACTCTCTCTCTCACTCTCTCCCTGTTCTGATAACACGGTGTTCCTATCCCATCCACCCACACATACATACACACACACACACACAAGCAAACATACACGACACACGTGCGTGAGCACACACACACATGCAACCACACACACACACACACACACACACACACACACACACTCAGCCTACTATAACTGATGTTTAAAATAGTCCGGCATGAGAAGCCTGCTTGTGGGATGAGTTCCTGCTGCGGATCATTAGTCTTGCTGTCGTAACGTGGCCTGGAAAACTCTGGCCCACACACCTCCCTTTAGGGCCGATCCCAGATCTGCAGGGACTCCGCTTTCAGCGGGCCACTCCACTTCCATGGCCGCTAAGTCACCGCACGGGCAGCCTGACCTGAGGCCTGTGACATTTCTGCCGCTTCGGGTTGAAGTGGCTCTTGGCTGATCCTGGCGATCCTAGCAGCCAGGGATAAAATGCTGGATGAGGAATTCCACCTCTATAACCCGGCAGGGGCATTGATCTGAGGTTACACCGTGTCCATTTGTTTTGGCTCCGGCGGGCCATTAATCAAAAACCTTGACAGCCGCTCATAGGACAAAAACAGGAGCCACTCAGATGATTGCTGCAGCACGTGGGAGAGGGCTAGAGGGGGGGCTGGTACAAGCTCTAGAACCAGTGGTTCTCAAACTGTGGTACGGGTACCGCTGGTGGTGGTACACGAACTCTCTGTTGTAGTACTCCGGGAGTCTCCAATATGTTTATTTCATGAAGTCAAAATAATCACTTTGAATGATAGAAAATTATATATAATGAAAAATCGTTAAATTCAAACTAGTTTTTGTCTTTCTTGAAAAATGCAAAAGAGTGTGTACAATGTAAAATATATTTCAATTGGCCTACACTACTGTATTTTAATGCCGGTCATAATGGTGGTATTTGGAGAGGAAATTGTTCTCTGAGGTGGTACTCACTGTAAAAAGTTTGAGAACCACTGCCCTAGACTAACAGGCCAAAGGGCCTATGGCCTTAAAGCAGGGTACCGTGACAAGAACCCATGAATGGTGAATACATAATTCACAGTGTATGTGCTCTTGACTCTAATGGTTTTCCATGACATGAAGGATAATTATATCATTTGAGGAAACAGAACGACACAGACAAATAAGACACAGTAGGAGGTAGATGATGGGAGGGCGGGGGGGTGGGGGGCGAGAGGGATGAAATAAATTAGAAGAGCGAGATCAAGTGAAGTGAGAATAGATATAAGAGGGTGCCAGAACCATGTAAGGGAAGACTGATGGGAGAACAGGCAAAAGATA
>NC_085010.1:25003231-25055731 GCF_963854185.1 Sardina pilchardus
ATACAGAACATAAACACAGTAATGTGTACAGAAATAGAGATACAGATACACACACACACACACACACACACACACACACACACAGACTCTCTCTCACATGCACACACATGAAAACAGACACAACAGACCTACATACACAAACCCACCCACCCACACACACGGTCACTCTCTCTCTCACACACATACTCACACAAACACACACACACACACACACACACACGAAAACACACACAAACACTTGCCACACAGACCTACATACACAAACAGGTACACACACAAACAATCAAATGCACACAGACCCACATACGCAAACACGTACACACACAAACAATCAAATGCACACAGACATACTGTACATATATACACACAGTTCCACATACACAAACACGGTCTCCCATCCACTCTGCCTCTATCCACATCATTAGCCGGCCCCTCGTCACAGTGGCAGGACGGCCCAGACAGCGTTGGTCTCTGAGGGCGCCTCGCTTCTTTTCTCGGACCGGATCTCCCCGGATGCCCGACGCCACGACGCCGAGCTTTGAGCCCGGGACCCGAATCAAACAAGACGGAACAGACGCCTTCAAGCATCCAGCCGCTCGTCATAAATTTGGAATCAAAGAGGCCCATCATCATCATCGTCATCCAGAGCCTGCCTTCGCGTGTGAGTCGCACTCACGCACACACACACACACACACACATACAGACACACACACAGACACACACAGACACACACACACACTACACACACACCACACACACACACACACACACACACACACACACACACACACACACACACTACACACACACACACACTACACACACACACACACACACACACACACACAGTCAAGCCAGAGAAGTTTAAAAAAGAAGAGGAGGAGGAGGGGAACAACATGATCCTTTATTCATGAGTGGTTGCAGAGCAAAAGCTGGTGCGTTGATCTTGCACCAGATTGGTCTCTGGGTGCCGAGTCCCCGGTCTCATTAGTGTAGACGAAGGGAGGAGAGGGGGAAGAGGAAGAGGAAGAGGAGGGGGTGTTTGAAGGGCAGTCGGAGGGCAGCACTCTCGGCCACATGCTAAGAGAGCTCTTATCAGTTATCCTGCACCTAATTTGTCATTAGCTCCATCCTGGGTCAAGAGGCCCTGCTTAAGTCCTGGTACAGTCTCTGCCCCCCCCCCCCCCCCCCCCCCCCGGGGCGTGTATACCTCCGAGGCCCTGCTTAATTAGTTACCCCTGTTAATGAGGGTGTTAATTAAAGGGCTCGACGGACCTTGAACTCTTGTCAGTGGTCACGTGGCGTGGCGTGGCGTGACGTGACGTGATGCCACCGTGGTTATGCAGCCTCGTCACTGCCACAAAATCCTCCAGTCGCGCAGAGCAGCGCAGCATAGTGCAATAGCAGATCTAAAACCATCTTTAATATTTTTGCGATGTTCCAAGAAGGGGCTGGTTAAGTTGACCTCTGTGGATTTTGTGGCGAAACTTTGAGAGAGAATATCTGTGGGTGTCCTGTGCCCCGGGGGACATCGCGCTCACTCGGTCACAAAAAGGGAAGCTTGCGGAAAAAAAAAAGAAAAAAAAGTCATGGTGGGTGTTTGAGAAAATGACTCAGTAAGACACCGCGCTCTTAAAAAATGAAAAAGAGTAGAACCAAATCCAGACAGACACAAAGACATACAGTATACCCTTAACGCAGGCTTGCAATGCTCACACACAGAGTCGATAGATAGATAGATAGATAGATAGATACTTTATTGATCCCCAAGGGGAAATTCAAGAACACCTACTGTACACCAAGTACAGAACAAGTACACCTATAGACACCTACAGTACAGTACAGAAGATATACACGACAATGGTATGGATCTGATTTAGTTCTGCCAAAACTGTGGCGCGATTGTGAAAATGGTGATCCTTTATTAAGTAAAAAAAAAACACACACACAACACCACAAAAGAAAGCACAGTGACTTCTTTTGAGGAACTCTGACTATGAAAGAGTGGGCTGTCAGTCCATGCCTCCACTGCCATTGTTTTGAACCATGGCAACATACACCACGTGCATTTGGGGCTGATGGGACGGTACAATGCATCAGACAAGCCATGAATGAATTAATTACATAATGAGAAAGCAGTGACTCAGTGTTGCACAATATTGACAAAAATTACTCAGCAGGCCTCTTTGTCCCCTCTATTCTTCTGGAACAAGAAAGAGACAGAGGCACAGAAAGAGAGAGAGAGAGAGAGAGAGAGAGAGAGAGAGAGAGAGAGAGAGAGATAGAGCGAGAGATAGATGGAGAGAGGAAAGACAGAATAAGACACGGAAAGAAGAAATAAGGAATAAGGTAAGAAATAAGGATCGAAAAAGAGAGACACTCCTTCAGTTGAGGTATTCGAGTTTTTAAAGGGTCCAGAAGAGCTGGTTTATACTGTACTATGTGTGTGTATGTGTGTGTGTGTGTGTGTGTGTGTGTTTGTATTGTCTGTGTCTCTTCCTGTGCGTGAGTGGGTGTATGTCTAAAGGCTGCAGCAGGACTGCAGTGGTTTTATAGCGCCTGGGGCCTGATGCATGCAAGGCTAGCGTGGGTGTGGAGTCAGAGGAAGAGAGATAAATAGACAGATACAGAGAGAGAAAGAGAGAGAGAGAGAGAGAGCAAGAGAGAGAGAGAGAGAGAGAGAGAGAGTGAGTGAGTGAGTGAGTGAGTGAGTGAGAGAGAGAGAGAGAGAGATGATAAATACAGAGACAGGCAGACAGGAGAAGAGAGTCATGTAGGGAACCAGATCTAGGTTGAGAAGAGCTGCAGTAGAAATCCAACTCTGCTTATATGGTCTGTAAGCTTACCTACTTACCATCCCAACACACACACACACACACACACACACACACACACACACACACATTCAAATGACACTCTATTTAAGACAAAAATCAGTGTAAATTCAGAATGAAACTATGCAGACCAAACACACAAAGATACAAACACACACACATACTGTATGCACACATACACACACACACACACACACACACACACACACACAGACCCACAGCTCTATGACGCTGGATTCCCATGGCATGGCGGGCACTGTGCGCTGGGGCAGGGGGCAGTGCGGGCCGTGGGAAGCGGCTGGCAGGCAGCGTGGCGCAGTACAGGCCGACATATGCTGCCACACTGGGAGGCATTTCAGCAGCGCTCCGTGTTTACAAACAGCGCCTCCTCCTTCTCAAGGGGGGCCCCTCGTACAGTAGGACAGGGGACCAACTCGGCCCGGAGTAGTAGTGGCCTCGGGTCACCGCAGGGTCAGCTGGCAAAGAGGGACCCCAACACACACACACACACACACACAGAAATACACACACACACACAAACATGCACACACACACATACACACACACACACACACACAAACACACAGAGACTTATTCTGAGATGCTAAGTCAAAATTGTGAGATAAACTCAGAGACTATATATAGAGGAGACCAATCACTTCCAGAGAAATGAGTGGGGCTTGAATAAGTAGTAACAATAAACATGGTGGAGTCAACTGATAGTCCTGCCCTGTAACATACTGTAAGTAACCAATGGCAATGTTGGAAACAGCATGACTGACGTTTGGGCTTCTGTTTACTTCCCTTGTCACCATGGTAATAGTCATGCTGCAAATGTTGGTGTATGCTCAGTGAGCAAATGAAAATAAAGAGTAACATCTTTAAGCCTTATTTTAGCGATGTGGGGGAAGACATCTTTGCATGTGTCGGAAACTGGCTTGCATAGAAAAGAGAGAGAGAGAGAGAGAGAGGGGAGAATTGAGTGAAATTTGTTTATGCGACTATTCACAATTGAGCTCTTTAACTGGTTTTTGAATATTGGAAAGGGATTTTGGCGGATCGTGTTTATTCATGCGAAGCCTCCATGACCCATCATCACGCCCTGGCAAATTGATACTGTGCCAGAGGGGCTGTGTGCGCCTGTGCCACAACACCACGGCTAGAGACCCAGCACCTCCTCCTCCTCAGAATCCCTGTCTCATTACCGGGGCCTATTTCAAAAAACAGCATTTCAGGACATTTCATCAGACAACTGGGAGCTCGCTCGCTCTCCCGCTTGCTCGCGCTCGCTGCTCGGGCTCCCTCCTGCTTTTGCCCGGCTGTCTGAACACAGGACCAGAAACACCCTCCACCTATCCCCACTCCTCCTCCTCCTCCTCCTCCTCCTTTTCTCGTGTCTCTGCTCCTTGACTCCGACCCACTCCCGTAGCCCCTCCACCCCCCCCCCCCCCCCCCGCTTCTACCCCATCCCCAGCCCCCACGACCCGCCCACCACCTACGGTCACCCCCTGGTCCACTTGGCTCCCCTTGCGGCTGCCGCTAGCCCACTCATGTGTGTTGCGTAATGGCCACTGCGGCGGTTTGCTGCTGCTGCTGCTGCTGCTGCTGCTGCTGCTGCTGCTGGTAGTGGTGGTGGTGATGTTGCCGTGGAAAGGGACGGGGAGCGGCGTGGCGTTCAATTATTGAGAGCTCCTCTGCTCGCTCCCTCCATTGTTCGAGTGGAAATCGCCGAGCCGATCTCGGTGAAACTCAAGTCCTTGTGAATGGGCTTTCCCTCCGTCTCTCTCTGTCTATCTATCTATCTTTCTTTCTCTCTCTCTTTCTCTCTCTCTCTCACCCCTCTGTCTTTATGGTGTTCTCTCTTTCTGCCTCTCTCTGTCTCTGTCGTGTTTATTCTTGCCCTCTGTCAATAGAGAAATGAACATGGAGAGATCACTCAGGAAATAGCACAAGATGGACTCCAGCGCGGTCTAGAGCTGGAGGAAATGTTTATCTAAAATCCAGAGACATAAATATACATAGAGAGAGAAAAACAGAGAGAGAGGGAAAAACAGAGTGAAAAAGAGAGAGAGAGAGAGAGAGAGAGAGAGAGAGAGAGAGAGAGAGAGAGAGAGAGAGAGAGAGAGAGAGAGAGAGAGAGAGAGAGAGAGAGAGAGCCTGCAGCTAATGATGAATGATGCCGCTTTCAGACATGCAAATCCTCACGGACACTCACTCCAGCCATTCTGGCAAAACGCAACAATCTACAATGTCAGATGAAGGGCAAACACCATTTTGCTATTTCTCTTAAAGCAACATGCCGGAATCAAAATGGACTTGTCAAATCACAGCGTTTTGCTTTTCATCTGAAATCCCAGCCTAGCTGCCCAGACACACACACACACACACACACACATATCCAGCACAGGGAATCCCAACCGCGCTGGAACATACATGCAAAAGAATCAGAATAGAACCACCATTACTGATAATTCCCTTCACAGCCTCATCATGCACAAGCATAATCACCATATGTGGACACACCACGCGTGTATTTTAGTGGGGAAATATCCGCTCTCTAACTCGGCGTTTCGGCGGCCGTGGTGTTTGGGTAATAGGCTTTTTTCCAGTCGGAACCGGCAATCTGCGCGTGCAGGCTACATCCACAATGTACAACAGTGCAATGGGATAATGAGGGGAGAGATAAGGGCTTGAGTCGCACTAAGCCTGTTTTCTCGCACACGCCCGTTTAATTACACGCGCCACGCTCGGGGGAAAAAAAAGGGGGGAAAGGGAAGTGAGGTCGTCGTGATTCAGGACGTGGCCAAGCGGCCCCGGCAGTCAGTCGTCTGGTGGCCAGTTTGTTGTGTCTGTAACCGGACCGGTCCGTCGCTAATCAGAGCGGTTTGAGCCAAATGTGCCATTTTGGACCCCCGGGGAGACCCCTGTTCAGATGCTCACTCACTGCGTGTGTGTGTGTGTGGCAAGATGCCTAAAGAGAGCTGGGCTTGAGTCACTGTCCAAGTTGATTTGCAATTCCAAAAACAGTAAATGAATAGGCAAAAATTGAAACAACTCATATCGTATACTTGCATATTTCTATGCCTTGTGCCTTCAACCAAAAAATATTTGTCAAGAAACTGATGAAGGCCAATTATAAAGGTGATATAATGATGTAAAAACATTGCAGAGCAACAAATACTCATTTATATGTCATACATATATAATATATTACATGAGTTATTTTCCATCTTTTATTTCCTGTAGTCATTTGTAACTACAGTAGGCTGTCACTTTCTCCCAACAATGCAGCGCTCACCAGTCAGACGGTGTAGTGTTGCACTGACAGCTTGTGCGAGTGGCTGTATTTTATCAGTAATCAGAGATTTACTGCCTGCAGTGTCAGTAAACACACACACACACACACACACACACACACAAGACAAACACACACACACACACACACACACTGCAGTGTTTTCCATTGTATGCCCCTGGTAGCCTGTAACTCAGGAGGAGGTGATTCCGCAGAGCTTTGCCTTTTGGGCAGGCAGGCCGCTGACAGACTCCTGGACCGCTATCTGCCGACACAGCCCACTGACCCACGGAGACGTCTATCAGATTCCCCCGACGCAGACAGGAGGCTCGAAGAAGGCCATTCCCCTCAGACGTCCAGCAGACACCGAGCGCAATGACGTAATAGCGGACAGGTTTAAGGGGCTCAGGCACCGAATGACTGCAAGATAGCTTGACGTTTATTCCACCGCATGACCCCGTCTGTCATCACGTCCTGTTAAACGTCACTTTGCATCAACGATTTTGGCTCTGATTTCCGCCCGCCCATCGCTCACACGGTGCAACCCTATCCCTAGCTGTGACTGAGGTGTCCATTAATATCCAATTACCTTAATCAGAGTAGGGTAGAGAGAGAGCGTGCGGAGCGGTAGAATGCGACCCGGGTCGGAGAAACGGAAACGGATCCTGTTTAGCGTGGCAAACTCTTACGACACGCCCCGAGCGTGGCTAAGCCACCCGCAAGTCTAGCCTATGACTAGGAAGTTTCCAAACGAGGGCGGCTAACCCCAAGAAACCCAGGGCTCATTGAGATCGTGAGATAAAAACAGTCAGGACACACACACACCCACACTTAACTTACAACAATATCCACACACACACACACACAGACGCACGCACATCTCATTCAATAGCCTGTTCGTGTCGAGTTTCATTTTCCACTGCGTGCCCAAGGGTTTTCGTCTAAGCGTGCCTCGGCTCCCCTGAAACCAAGCTAGCCGTTAGCCGTTAGCCATCCGCTACCTCTCCCTGTCCCTACATGTGTGCACGACACGAGAGGTAGGCAGCACAGGTTGGCGTGTTGGAGGGCGCCCAAGGATGCCAGGCTGTGTGCTGATCCAGGGCTTTTGGTGCCCAGCGTGTCCATATGGCTTCCGTCGTTGGCATGTACGGCACGCCTTTGTGTGGAGCCGTGTGCCACTTCTCGGGACAGACCTGGCCATTGTTTATACTGAATAGGTGCTCATTACAACCGGATACCATACTTAAAATACTTTATAGTTTAGCATGCAACAGAATACTCATAAGTGCAATACATTTTCCACACTGCTATTCTTCTGATGATAAATAATGAAAAAAAAAAAAAAAATCCACATCCACTAAGTATAGTTATGTAGCAATGCACTTTAGCCGATTCACAGGCATAACATGTTTATTAAAAAGGCCAGGCATGTTAGTACTTGTACTATGCAGGCCTTAAACTTAATTCTACATAGTAATATGTACTGTAGAAGGCTATAATCACATGCTTGAAAACCTAAGGAAAAATGGTAAATAAAATAGCATATGATTGCCTCTATTGGTCAAATACATGCGCAAGGATTAGCTTCACTTCTCTACTCGAGCCTTTACACACTTAGACGCAGACGGAAGATCATTAAGCGTGGCTTCGTTGCCACTGGCTATCTGGTCGTGCAGAGGTCACGGGTAATGTCTGTGCGGTGTTTGGTTGCGGTTGGCTGCCTGTGTAAGACTCAGCCACGCTGACAGCGGACATCTGTCCAACAGAGGAGCTGGTGCCACTCCAGTGGCAGGCCTCTCAGGTCTAACACTCCCATCAGCTGACACTGTGTCAGTTCCGCTCGGAGGGAGAGAGGACCGAAGCAAGCATTTGGTACCAGCAACGTCTGATCCAGAATCAGAGGAGGGTGAGGGTATGTGCATGTGTGTGTGTGTGTGTGTGTGTGGAGGGGGGGATGGGAAAGGACTGAACTAGGACAGCAGTTAAAGCAAATAAATGGACGGATGGGCTGTTGAGGAGAATAGAACATACGAAGAAGAGAAAAATCGAAGGGGGAATAAAAAATGGTGGAAAAGCCACGACACTCCCACGAGACAGACTTCTGCCCTCTTCTGGGATCTCCGCTCCTCGGTCTGGTGTCTTGTTTCCTCGTGTGTGTCATAGAAGGTGATGAAATATTCACATCGGTGCACTTTTTCCAAGCGAGGAGAGACATAGTGCTTTTGCACACACAGCAGCATCCATTCCAAACCTCCTCCTACCCTCCTATCCTATCCTACCCTCTTGCAACCCCGCCCCCCCCCCCCCCTCTCCCTGAGGGCACGAGAATTCACAAGAACTTCACACGCACACACACTCAGACTCGCAGCTCACAGGAACACCGAAACGAACAGAAACTTCACTTTTCGTTCTCCCTCTCGTACGGAAATAAAACATTAAACCCACGGCAGTTGGTGGTTGGTTGGTTGGCGGTGTTGGATGATTTCGAGTTCCTCGTGCTTCGCCCGGGCCATCAGAACACGTGTTTGTTTGGTGCGTCTCCTCTTGCTCCGCGCTCTCCAGACGCAGGGAGATCGGCCCTGGCAGCCGGAGTGAGAACGCCGGGCCCTGAGGCGGACATGTCTGGAGGTGTCTCGTTGTCTTTCCCAGGCAACACACAACACTGTTCGTTTTGGCTCTTTCTCAGCCAGTGTTCTCCTGGTTCTCTTGGCATGATGATCAAGCACTGGGTCACTGGATGGTCATCTTCAAATAACTACTGCACAATCGCCTTCATTGGAGTTGTTTTCCTGTAACTTTGAGGGTCTTTTCCTAACAATTGTGCTTTCCCCCGACTCTGATGTTGTCAGAAACACATACCGTAATTTCCCGACTATTAGCCGCGGCTTATACATTGATTTTGCTAAATTTCTTCAGCTATGATGTTAATACAGGGGGGCAGTTAATATGGTGTTAATATGGTTTTGTTTCTTTTAACTAGCATAAAACACTGTCCTGCGGCTTATATGCAGGATATTACTGTAATGCATTTTTTGTTGTATGTAACACACCACTATTCAACACATAACAGTGATATATGGCTGCTTTCTGCACTGATAGCATTTATATGATGCCTCATTGACTAGAAAATGTGCAGGACATGTGAGATTGCTCTAGTCAACATTTATAGACAATGCTAAATTTGCCACCCAAGGCTGCAAGGAATTTGCACTGGATAGTCGATTCAATTTGACAAAGAGCACTGAATCACAACGGAAATAGGACAGCATCATTAAAATCCAATTAGTCCATCTCTGCATGATATGCTATCGATGACGACAAAACCGCAAGCGCTTATGGAGGATTGTGTTGCAACGCAGAGCTGGAGACGAGGATGGCAAGGTCAATCGTAGCCTCGGAGAAACGCCATACAGATAGAGCTTAGCATTAGACGCAGTGTCTGGTCTATGCGAAGTGATTGTCTGTACATTAACTGTTCACACAGTCACACATGCAAAACACAAAATTTATGTGGACAAACAAAAAACGTGTAGAGAAAATTAGGGGCAGTGAAACCTAAATGTAAGCTGGCAAACAGTTTATGAGTATGGCCAAATAGACTACTCAGATGAGTGGGGGGGAAGTGCATGATTCATCATGGGCATTTTTAAACACACACACACACACACACACACACACACAAAACAGAAAACAGGCACACATACCCAAACACACACACACACGCACATACATTTAAAGGTTATAGGCAACCTGGTGAGTCATGTTGCGCATAGAGTGCTACCTACACAAACTGTACCGACGGGTACAAACTGTTCTTCTCTGCCCTGTTGAGGAGAGTGTGTTTTATCACACTGCATAATGACAGATACCTTGGAAACTTTTCACTCTCCTCCACCCTTCACTCTCTCTCTCACACACACACACACACACACACACACACACACACACACACACACACACACAAACACCTTTACAGCTGTCTGTCACAGATAGCAAATCTGATAAATCAACGCAGGGGTGTTGATTTACCTCGGACAAAGGCTGGACAATGACGAGTGAAGGCAGTGAGGTGAGGAAAGGGGTGAGGGTAAGGAGCAAAGTGTCAGCCATGTCAGTGCCTGA
Organism: Sardina pilchardus; assembly: GCF_963854185.1. Taxonomy (NCBI): domain Eukaryota; kingdom Metazoa; phylum Chordata; class Actinopteri; order Clupeiformes; family Clupeidae; genus Sardina; species Sardina pilchardus. The sequence goes on from NC_085010.1 coordinate 25,013,484, forward strand.
CCTCCCAACATTTTTAATCCCCATCAACTGACCCCATCAACTGACCACCAAGTCCCCACATACAGTATACGCTGGCCTGTTCAAGGGCTGATAGACTATGTCCTAGTAAGGAGTTTGGCTGACTGACATGTTCTCAAGAGTAGTTTGAAATAAAAAAATGTGCTAGTCAACATTTTTCTCCTCAGTAAACAACATGGATAAATCCTTTCGGCTTGCTGTTGGCGTTGTTGTCACTTTCCACATTGTGTGTGTATGTCTCCTTCCTTCGCAAGAAAAAAAAACTGAGAAGAGGACAGAAGGAAAGAGGGGAAACTTCAGGTCACCTGTATGCTAAGTCTGACTCTCTCTCTCTCTCTCTCTCTCTCTCTTCGCGCCGGGGTAGAAATCAAAGTCGACGAAAGCTGGGAAGTCGCCCAAGCTTCTTATGTCAGCGCAGTCTCTTTAGGATTACATTATGATGATGACTCACAGCAGAGAAAGCAGTGGAGGTGTCTCTGACTGAAGGCCAGTTGCCTGCCGGTGTCTGAAAAACAAAATCCTGTTTTGAAGTTTCCATTTGTGTGCAGAATTAGCGTGTTAGCATGAGAAACCAATCAGACAACCAAGGGGTGATGTCGAGGTGAACCTGTTCCTATAAGTGTTGGGACAGCTAGAGGCTTTTGTGACTAAAATGAACTATATCAAATAACAAGCTTTAGGCAATAGGAGGTAGATGTGTTGTTGTTATCTATGACAATACAGTAAAATGTCCAAATCTAACAGTGTTACCTACACATTTGTGGTCGCAAGGTCACATACAGAAAAAAGCCTGAGTACAAAATTCATATGATAAAGATTAAAATGCTGACCCTAAACCTAAATGACAACCCTAATGGCCCAATTCTGACCCCAAATGTTGTTTGTTGTGAGAGTACATCACAGAGGCCTAGTTGCAAATACTGTAGTAAGAGAGAGAGAGGGCAGAAAAGAAAGAGAATCAGAATAAGAATTTGTGAAGCTTTAGAGGGCGAAAACACACACATACACACACACACACACAAGCAGTAAAGCACAAGAAGACACAACGCCATGTACACACTTATGCAGCGATACAAGGGTGTGTACATGTATGCAGATATATGCGCATGAATCCTCAGTGACACAGCAACAAACAACCGCACGCACACACACACACACACACACACACACAGATAAAGGGAGTGGTGGCTTATGGCAAAAAGACACGGGGACATAAAAACAAAACTGCCTCTTGTCTCAAAACATAAAATACGGCTGCAGCAGAAATAAAGGGCGCAAAAAAGAGTGAGACAGCAAGGAAGAGGACACGAGAAACGTGCACATAAACACACTGTCCTTGCACACACACACACACACACACACACACACACACACGCACACACACGCGCACGCACACACACACACACACACACACACACACACACACACACACACACACACACACACACACACACACACACACACACACACACTCACTGATGACCACATTCTGATATCCTGAGGTGCTATTTCTCAGACCATAAAAAGGAGAAGGTTAGTGTTTGGGTGTGCGTGTTTCTGTGTGTGTGTGTGTGTGTGTGTGTGTGTGTGTGTGTGTGTGTGTGTGTGTGTGTGCGTGTCTGTGTGTGGTGGAAAGCGAGCAGGGCAGCAGTAGCCAGTCTTCCGTGCGGGCCAAAGGGAGACACAAGGCAAACTAATTACTGATGTAACCGTAGCCTGGTGGGAAGGCCAGTTGAAGGTATTTAGCCAGAGAGGGGTGAGAGAAAGAGAGAGAAAGAACAAAAACAGAACCAGAGAAAGAAAGAAAAAGTACCACAAACAAACTCCAAAAAAACGTAAGAAAAAGACAACAAAAAAATCAGACAACGAAAGGAAGAAAATAAGTGAAATGTAACGACATAACAAAATAAAGACCAACAAATGTGCAATTTTCACACCACGCTGGACTGAGGGCTTCATAGCAACAGGGTCATCCTCCTTAGTCATCCTCAGTGGGTGTCCTCTGTACAGTTGGCCATGCGACACCTCTGTGTGTGGCTAACATGTGTAGCCTACAGCATCCCTGCTATGACAGGGCAGCACCTGACCGGACATTCAGCAGGTAAGCCACGGCCTTCCATCTGTGACCACAGGGCGCAGCAGCCCCCCCTTCCCTTCTACTCCGCTGCCGACTTGACTTAAGTTACCTGCTCTAAGGTAGTGTGTGTGTGTGTGTGTGTGTGTGTGTGTGTGTGGGCCTTAGACTCGGAGAGGATGCCTGACCGACCATCGACAATAGAGATGGAAAAACGTCTCTTTGTGACTCTGGGTTCACGCACAGTCACGGTCATAAACACCGCTAGCTGAAATAAGCGACGAACGCTATCCTGCGTTAATCACCAGAACTTACACAACGTATGCTGATGTGCAGCAGAGCGGATCGTTTTCACATGTACGGTATACGACTACAGACATTTTCGTATGGGTTCACGTGTAGCAAACGATTAACTTAATGACAAAACTTGAAAGAGAGATATTTTGATTGTGGACATAAAAAAAGACACTGCTGATACAGTATACAGTATCAAGAGCTGCTGTCATTTGAGGTTCCATGTATAATGTGGTATGCAATATGGGCTAATGACGCCACATGCTGTTTCATAATGTCTTTCTGTACAGTAGATTTGCTGGAGCAAAAACATCTATAGCATAATGATGTGTAATGTAATGCAAAATAATAAAAACATGCATACGCAATCTCTCTCTCTCTCTCTCTTACACACAAACACACACACACTGTGTTCACCTATGCTCCCACACACTCTCAAGTGTCCATATGAATGCTAGTTTTAATAAGGCCTCAGTGGGGGCTCATTTGTTTACAGAAAATACACCATTTGGCACTCTTAGCATCTAGAGTAGATTACGGTCTTTATTAGGGGATATGGTGCAGCATGGTGTTATTCCACCAGCAGAGACAAGATACAACATCCTGTATGAATCCTTCACCTTAGGGGGCCGTGAGTCTGTGGAACCTTGCGAGAGAGAGAGAGAGAGAGAGAGAGAGAGAGAGAGAGAGAGAGAGAGAGAGAGAGAGAGAGAGAGAGAGAGAGAGAGAGAGAGAGAGAGAGAGAGAGAAAGAGCAAGAGAGATAAAGAGCAAGAGAGAGAGAGATTGCATGCATGTCTGTGTATCCTTTAGTGTGTGTGTATGTGTGTGTGTGTGTGTGTGTATGCGTGTGTTTGCGAGTGTGTATGAGTGATTGTGCGACGCGTGCATGTGTTTTCATAACTGTCTGCATGCTGACCTCACCACAGTGATTCCCCTGAGCCAAACACAAACAGCAGGAAAGGAAGAGAGAGAGATAGAGAGATATACATGTATAAATAGAGAGATAGGGAGAAATAGAGAAAGATAAAGACAGATAGATAGATAGATAGCGAGAAAGAGAGAAATACAACAGCCTCCTATCCCCCACCACCCCACCTCATCTCTCCAGCCCCTCCTCCTCCCCCCTCCTCTCACACACACACACACACACACACAATGAGCCGTGTGTGGTGCCACTTGCGTCCATATGGGCCCTGCCACGGAGTCTGTCTGGCGTTCTCTTCCCCGCGAGCGAGCGCGCACACACACACACACACACACACACACACACACACACACACACACACACACACACACACACACCGGTGTCCTCCGCGCGCCCACTCGTGTTATGCGGGCGCCAGGTGAAGCCTGGGAACAACACCGCTGTGCAGCCGTGCATGCAGATTATACCTGGACGGGCCACCTGTACAATAACAAAGCTAAATCCATCGCCCCGCGCCGACGGCAGGCGATAATATATCACTGCTTGGCGTCGCTACTGTTTACCCGCCGTTGGAAATAGATATCCGGCTTTATTTTACTGCCCGCATGGGGTCTTTGAAATGCCAGCGAAAATGAGCCAGCCAATCTGACACATGCGCTAAACATGCTTTTTACAAGCGCATACAGGACATGGCGTCTGTCTTGTATACGAGAAGATTAATAGACAAAATATATGGTCTCCCAACAAGGGTAGAGAAACAAACCCATTCAAATAATTTAGTCCTCATTACTTTTGATGACACGAATCCAGTATATATATAAATGAGTCTATGTGAATTCTATATGAATTATTTAGATACGGTAATGTGTCCTCTTTAGAGTTCTTATCAGGACACACAACGTCAGAGTCTATATGGCCACTACTGTATACATTCAGATGAATTGAAGCCTTCAGACATCTCACTGTCTTCTCATGCATTATCATATACGATCACGCTATTATATAACACAAACTGCTAGTGTGTGTGTGTGTGTGTGTGTGTGTGCGCGGTTGTAATCAGTTGCCCTTGTCCGTGTGAAGATGCGTGCACAGCGAAAACAAACCCGTGAGAGGCCAATCAGGAGGCTTTCTTCGGCGCCGGACAGCCAATGACACTCCGGCAACAGTCTTCGCAGCGCAGGGCTAATTTTAACAGACTTTCTCAAACAGCAACTCAAGGTCATCGGCAGAGGTCATGAAAAAGAGGTGAAGTCAGACTGCTCTCATTCTCTCCCTCTCCCTCTCTCCCTCCCTCCCTCCCTCTCTCTCTCTGTCTTTGCCTCCATATGCAAGTTGAGTCACTGCATTCTTTGTGCATGAGTGAGCGTCCAGATGGCAGGCAATGTAACGGCGCTTTGCTTTAATTAGGAGAACGAAGGAAGGACTATGAGGAGAATGTCATTAGCGCGGAGAGAGAGAGAGAGAGAGAGAGAGAGAGAGAGAGAGAGAGAGAGAGAGAGAGAGAGAGAGAGACTGTATGGGGAAAAAGATTAAAAAAAAGAAAATGTAAAAAACGGGGGAAGACACAAGCGAGCTGAGGCAGCGTGCCGTGGCGTCTTCTGCGGCGGCGGCATCATCAGCTCGTGTCAGCGCTTGGGACCGGGACGATAACGGCCGCCACTGCTCGGTCGCTCGCTCACGCTGTACGGCTCAATCAAGAGCGTGAGACACATACTCAGTGCTACTAATCACTCAGGGAATTGAGTGTCTCTTCTGACAGCGTGTGTGTGTGTGTGTGTGTGTGTGTGTGTGTGTGTGTGTGTGTGTGTGTGGTGTTTGTGTGTGGGCGCGCATGTGTGAATGACAAGTGTGGAACAAGAGGCACAACGTTCTTGGCCGGGTTTCCCAGATTCGTTAAGAAGCTCTTAAGAGCTAAGAACTTCTTAGGAGCGTTCTAAGAACGTTCTAAGAATGCTCCTAAGAAGTTCTTAGCACTTAAGAGCTTCTTAACGAATCTGGGAAACGCGGCCCTTGTTTGTTTGAGCAGGTAACCACCAGCATTCACAGCATCTCTTGGCAAACATCTGCTGGAGAGGAAACGGAAACGTTAACGGGTTGTTTCCGGTTGGTGTTGGGAGATAATTGCACTGGGCCCCTGAAACATGTGCGGAATCCGTGAGCATCACACAAGCTAATTAGAATTCCATCCCATAGCCCATCAGACTCTCGTTGAGTCTTAATCACAGCCATTAAAACCAACGCTATGAAGTTCCTTTTACTTTACGATAATAGCTTCAAACTCATTTTGATGATACACAGACTTAACATACAGTAGGGAGAACGGAGAATCTCTGTCATTGCCAATGTGTGTCCTGTTTGCCGGATATTGCACTATGTAATCACACAGAAACACAACCCTTTTCGTCAGTTGTCAATGCACTGGGTACCCACTTAGTGGTATGTGTTCATGCAGGACAGTCCCATGGACTTCCATAGAACCAGACACATTTAAATGGATTGCTAAAGGGATACCCAGTACTGTAGATTGATGACAAATTGACGTTGAGGAGTAACGACTCATTCTGACATTTTGCTAGTTTGAGAAGAAAAGTTTGGGTTGAGGGAAGCCCCTGAGAGCCGTCTGATGCCACTGACGGCATGGTGGAGAGTGGAGGGCATCAGAAACCACACGCCAACAGGAGATGGCACTGTGGGCACTAGAGGCGTTAGCTTTGCCCTCTTCAGAGATGTGCCAATCGACAGGATCTCAGAGCGGCTGCTCTGATTGAACTGCCATTCATTCATCTCTTCACATCTTTCTCTCTGTATTCATTCTCCTCCTCCTCTCTCTCTCTCTCTCTCTCTCTCTTTCTCTCTCTTCGTCACCGAGTGTGTTATTTATGCACAACTGAGAGACGCGGTTGCTAAGTCGGGCTCATCCCAGACCACACCATCTGCTCCTGAACCTTGCAAAGAGTGGAGGACAACTTCATGTGTGTGTGTGTGTTTGTGTGTGTGTGTGTGTGTGTATGTGTGTGTGTGTGTGTGGGGGGGGGGGAGGGTACATGTGGGGAGGCTGCAAAGGGACTGCGGATTCCCTCATGTGGAGCCAGGAGGCCCCGAGCGACAGGCAGACCGCGGCAAGCCTCAGCTGCGCTCGGGCTCCTGTCTGACTGCCAGAGACAGCTGTCAATCAACCCCCCTGAACCCGGGACTACCCCCGCTCCCTGTCGCCCAATCGCCCAATCGCACTGGAGGAGCTGACTGGCAGCCGCACCGAGTTGGGAAGATGCCTGTTTGAAGTTGGGAGATTCCATCATATTGATGCCACTGATGGAGTTCCCTGGCTTTACACAGAGTCCCAGTTCACTTGCTCCACTGACACCATTAGACAGTAGACGAGATCGAGAGGAAGCAGAACCGTCACTTTATACACTTTCATTAGTTTCTCTATAAATTCACTAGATCAATATAATTGTTTTCTGTACATAAGCATATTGCACATATATAATGCATATTTGTATTAATAATATACTCAGGCAAACAATTTTAGCAGTACATTTTACATAGAACATTCCTGATATGGAGGTTGAAGACTTATCTTTCCTCTCTTTTTCCCTACACCATGTACTGTGGACCTTCAAGACCGAGGTGGTGGTACTGTATAAGTGGTAGATGTTCATCCACTAATGAGGACGAGAGTTGGGATTAGAGCATTTGTGAGACAGGCTGGTTATTACCCCTGCTGGTGTTGTGTTGCTGTAACGGTATCCCCTTCTCAGTGCAAGAGGAGCCACAGGTTCAGACGTTTGACATTTGATTTCAGACAAAAGGCATGCTTGCAATTCGTGTACCGTCAGGGATCCCGGCGAGTCAAACGCAATCATCTCAACGCCGCCAGTGCCTTTGCCTACGTGAACAGACCCTGCGGCTGAGGTGCGGCTGGGTTACGGCTCTCACCCACTGACAGGTCTGAAGAGCAGTGCCAAGACAGCAGCAGCCCTGTGTTTTCTCCAGCACAGATCTGGCCTACATTCTCCCAGTCGGCCTTATATAACACAGCAGCAGCAGCAGCAGCAGCAGTAGCAGCAGTAATGCAAGCCGGAGAGGAACAGAGGAGTGGAGAGGAGAGGAGATGGAGAGGAGAAGGAGAGGAGGGGGGAGAGAGATAGATGAGAGGAAAGGAGAGTGGAGGAGAGGGGAGAGGAGAGGAAAGGAGAGATGAGAGGAAGAGGAGAGGAGAGGAGGGGGGGAGAGAGATAGACGAGAGGAAAGGAGAGTGATGGGAGAGGAGAGGAAAGGAGAGATGAGAGGAAGAGGAGATGAAGAGGAGAGGAGAGGAGAAGAGGGGAAGGGAGATGAGAAGAAAGAAGAGGAGAGGAAGAGGAGAGGGAGAGAAGAGTGGAGGAAGAGGAGGGGAAAGGAGCAGTAAGAGAAGAGGATGCCATGGCAGGTGAAGACAGCGGAGGAAGCCATCCCCTGCGGCACGGACAGATGCTCCTCCTACAGTATGGTGTACATACCGGTACACACACACACACACACACACACACACACACACACACACACACACACACACACACACACACACACACACACACACACACACACACGCACACACACACACACACACAGTCAAGCAGCTACAGCTATCTGTGCCACCATCACAACAACACACTGTGCAATGCACCTACATGTAATACAGCACACAGTACATTAGACTCTTCCTAGTATCGCAACAACACACAGTGCTGTACAGTACACCTAATACAGCACAGTGCATTAGACACTTCCCATCTGGTCATTCTCTGCTGTCCATGGACCCTCTCTGGGCATCTTGGTGAAACAGGCTTGGTGTTTTTTTTCAGTGAAAGTTTTTTTCATGCTGGTAATTACAATTTGAATGAAATGTGTGTGTCTATCGGACACTGTCTTTGCTCTGGCCCCTGGTGGGGTGTGGGGCTGAGGTAACTGATGCCATTATTACATGATTCTAAGTGTGTGTTGTATTCTAAGCTATGCTATGCAGTAGCTGGACTCGGCTGTCAGTTCTGCTCAAAGACACTTAGAAGTAGAGAGGTGGAAAGGGAGAAAAGAGTCCTTTTTTGGTGTGTGTGTGTGTGTGTATGTGTGTGTGCGTGTGTGTTTGTGCCTGGGTTGTCAGCTGTGCTTACTGCTGCAGGTAGAGAGCTATATAGGCAGGGAGGTGTCCCTGTCAGTGTGTTTATGTGAGTGTGTGTGTGTCTATGTTGACAGATGTGTGTGTGTGTGTGGGAGTGTGTATGTGTGTCTGTGTTGTCAGATGTGCTCACAGACACAGATTGGTAGGCAGGGAGGAGAACCTGTCGGCATGTGTGAGTATGTGTGTGTGTTTGTGTATGTATGAATATGTGTGTGTGTGTGTGTGTGTGTGTGTCTTATGTGCATGTGTGTTTGTTGTCAGATGTGCTCAGAGACACATGTAGAGAAGCAGGGAAGAGTCCCTGTCGGCATGTATGTCTGTGTGTGTTTGTGTATGTTGATGTACATGTGTGTGTGTGTTTGTGTGTGTGTGTGTGTGTGTGTGTGTCTACGCACATGTGTGTGTGTCTACGCACATGTGTGTGTTTGTGTATGTCTACGTACATGTGTGTGTGTTTGTGTGTGTCTACCTACAGTACATGTGAGTGTGTGTGTGTTTGTGTGTGTCTACGTACATATGTGTGTGCTTGTGTGTGTCTACGTACATGTGTGTGTGTGTTTGCGACCATGTGTGTGTGTGTGTGTGTTGTCAGATGCGCTCACAGGCACATGTAGGTGGTCAGGGAGGAGACCCCACGGGCGTGTCTGTGGTGCTGCACGGGTGCGTCGCTAAGTGACGAGAGCGTGACGAGGGCGTGATGAGAGTGTGACGAGGGCGTGACGAGAGCGTGACGAGAGCGTGACGAGGGCGTGATGAGAGTGTGACGAGGGCGTGACGAGGGCGTGACGAGAGTGTGACGAGAGCGTGACGAGGGCGTGACGGCCACTGCTGATGAGGATGGTGATGTGGCCGCCCCGCAGGTACGCCTGTCATCCTGTGTCACGTTTTACAGTTGAAGGTGGTTGGTTGGTGTGTATGTGTGTGTGTGTGTGTGTGTGTGTGTGTATGTGTGTGTGAGAAAGAGAGAAAGAGGGAGAGAGAGAGAAAGAGAGAAAAAGAGAGAGATGGACACAAGCAGTGGAGACGCCGGTAGGCAGCTGACACACAAACAGTGCTTCAAATCAGGTGAAGGATGACTGCGAGCAACGCTGAATGCATACACACACACACACATACCAACCAACCGCATCACAAACACAGACACAGACACACACACCTCAACCAACCGCATCGCAAACACAGACACACACAGACACACATACACACCAACCAACAGACCAACTGCCCCGTAAACACAACCACATACACACACCGCACAAATAAAAACGCACTGCAAAAGCACATGGTTAAAAAACAGACATATCTTTTCCACCCGCTCTCCCTCTCTCTTCTCCGTTCACACAGACACTACTGTAAGTACGTCAAAATATTATAAATAGCTTCCATCTCGCACGTCATTTACATAACCTCTTCTGCCCCTCTCTGTGAAGTGTGCCTCTGTGTGTGTGTGTGTGTATGTGTGTGTCTGTGTGTGTGTGTGTGTGTGTGTGTGTGTGCTTTGCTTCCTGCTCTTCCTCCTCTACTGCTGCTGTTTGTTTGTACTGCTGTGCTTTCGTCACACCCTCGCTCTCCCCTCCGGCAAGAGGTCTTCCATGAAACTGCAAGGAGGCAGAGGGGGCTGGATCTTTGTGTGAGTGTGTGTGTGTGTTTGAGTGTGTGTGTGTGTGTACAAGGGTCGGGAACAAAATGCTAAACATAGCGCTGGAAAACAACTTCAAAAACACCACACACTCTTCTTGATGAGCAATGTGTCTGTGTGTGTGCGCGTGTGTGTGTAACTGTGTGAGTGTGTGTGTGTGTGTGTGTGTGTGTGTGATGTGGCGTGTGGAGAAGACAGACGGGTGACGCCAGCAGCCTGGTGTCAATCATGGGCCGGCTCTGATGCCTGCTGTTTGGCGGAGAGGGGATTCCTTTGGAGGAGGAGGAGAAGTGCTATGTCATCAGGGGTGAAGGTTACGAGAGGCTGCTAGTTTGTGTGTGTGTATGTACTGTATTATGTGTGTGTGTGTGTGTGTGTGTGTGTGTGTGTCTGTGTGTGTGTGTGCATGTGTGTGTGTGCATGTGTGTGTGTGTGTATGTATGTATGTACAGTATATGTATTTGTGTGTGTGTGTGTGTGTGTGTGTGTATGGTGGCATGTGCACACACAGGAATGCACGTGTGTATGTATATGCCAATAGAGAGTGTATGAGTGCATCTTTGTCTGCATGTACAACACATGTAAATGTCTGAACGTACAGTACAGGGTATTGCATTGTGTTGTGTTGTGTGTGTGTGAGTGTGTGTGTGTGTGTGTGTGTCTGTGAGTCAGTATGCTGTGGAGAGAGAGACAGAGCCAAGCCTGTGTGTGTGTGTGAGTGTGTGTGTGTTTGTGTTTGTGTGTGTGTTTGTGTGTGTGTGTGTGTGTGTGTGTGTAAGTGCGTGCCTCTGTGTGTATGTGCGTGTGTGTCCTGACGAGGAGAGAGGGCAGAAGTCCTTGGCTGGGGGAGAGCGTGGCATGCTCTGGGATGGCATCATAAGGGTATTAATAGTCCTTGCTCACACACACACACACACACACACACACACACACACACACACACACACACACACACACACACACACACACACACACACACACACACACACACACACACACACAGTGGACGGAGGCCACCCTCGCGTCCTTCAGTCCAATAACAAGGCTAGCAGAGGTGTACCGTTTCACAGGGAGGGGAAAACAGTCCAGGAGCGACAGTCATGCCCTTTGTGACCACTAACACACACACACACACACACACACACACACACACACACACACACACACACACACACACACACACACACACACACACACACACACACACACACACATCACACCACACACACACACACACACACACACACACACACACACACACACACACATCCACTTGCACAAGATTGCACAAAAACACACATACACAGTATGAATGAAAAATGCACACACACAAAAACATATGCACATACATACACACACACACACACACACACACACACACACACACACACAGATATACTTTAGACACCCATATATTTGCATGCAAACCAACATACACAGGTGAGCCTTCTATCGTGTGTCATTTTCAGATTGCGACGCAGCAGCGCATCATCATTGACATTGAGGGATCTTTCTGCATGGACCTCCTCTCCTCCTCTCCTCCTCTCTGCCTCTCCTCCTCTCCTCCTCTCTGCCCCTCTCTATCTGTGCTGCGCTAGCTAAGCCGGTTCTCCACACGCAGCCGCCCCTCTCTCCTCCAGACCCACTCAGGAGGGCTCGAGGACGTGAGCCCGGAACATTCTCTCTCCGCCACTCGGAGAGCTTTTAGTGGGGGCACGCGCAACGCAACGCAACACGCAGCGGCCGCCCCTGCTCGCAGCAGAGGACAGGAGCGGTGCAGAGAGAGAGAGAGAGAGAGAGAGAGGGAAGAGAGAGAGAGAGAGAGAGAGAGAGAGAGAGAGAGAGAGAGAGAGAGAGAGAGAGAGAGGGAGAGGGAAAGAGAGAGAGAGAGAGAGAGGGAGAGGAGAGGGAAAGAGAGAGAGAGGGAGAGAGAAGAGAGGAAAGGGAATGAAAGAGAGAGCGATAGAGAGAGATCGATAGAGAGAGAGAGAGAGAGAGAAGTGAGGGAGGCTGCGCATTAGCGTCTCTTCCCGATGCTTAGCATATAAATCAGGCCCTTGTCTGTCGTTTAAGTGGGCGCGTTTTGCAGCAGGCAAAAGCCTCCCAGAGGCGCTCCAGCAAGCGCCATGCGTGGCCCCCTGTCCCACAGTGAGTCACATGTCTTTTTTCTCTCTCTCTCTCTTTTTCTCTCTCTCTCCTCTATCTGTCACCCTCCCCCTCTCTTTCAATCTCTCCATCCCGTTCTCTCTGACTTTAATTCCCCCTCCCCTTCGGCCTCTCTTTTCCTTTCGCTGTCGTATTTTTCTTCCTCCATCTCTCATACGCATCCACCGACTCCATCCCTCTCTCTCTCTCGCCCTCTCAATCTCCCACTATCTCTATTTCACTCCTTCTGTCTCTTTCCCTTTCCCTCTTATTTTCCCTCTCTCCATCCATCACATTCACTCACTCATTCTCTCCATCTACCTCTTCACCCCCATCCCTCTTTCTCTAGTTCCCTCCCCCTCTCGTCTTCTGCCCCATCCCCTTCTCCCTCCCTTTATCTTATTTTCTCTGTCTCTCTCTCCTCTCTCTCTCACTTTCCTCTTTCCCCCCATCTCTCTCTCTCTCTTTCAATTATCAATTCAATTCAATTAAGTTCAATTCAAAAGAGCTTTATTGGCATGAATGCTTCGGGAACATTATTGCCACAGCTCAATTACATGTGCACGTAAGAGGTTAAAAAATATATGTTTGTCTTTCTCTCTCTCTCACCATCTGTCTCTCTCTCTCCATTCTTCTGTCTTCCTTCCCCTCTCTATCTCTAATTTTGCTCTCCTCTCCAGCTCCTTATTCCCTCTCTCTCTCCCTGTATCTCTGGTGGGATTACTAAGGACAGGTCACCTACCTCAGAGGCACACACACACACACACACACGCACACACACACACAGGCACACACACACACAAACACGCACACGCACACGCACGCGCACGCACACACACACACACACACACACACACACACACACACACACACACACACACACACACACACACACACACACACACACACACACACACACACACACACACACACACACACACACACAGAGGCTAGCCACGCTCCAGCCTGAGGGTCTGCAGTGATTCAGGAGTGCATCCCCTTCATGTCCTTCCTACTCGCACAAGTGAATCAAATCTCTGCTAATGCCGTCATTAAGCCTCTAATTGCCTTTTTGCCAAATGTTAAAAATATCATGCTGGTAACCGTGGAGCTTCTAAAAGTGTCTAAATGACTCTGCTCTCTCTTTTTTTTTGCCGCTGTTGTTAAAGAGAGACTGTTTTTAGGCCGATGATGACAACAACTGTTCAAAGGGCCTCTCGGAGTGAAAGATAATGATGGCGTTCTTTTGTGTGATAGCTGTGTGATCCGACCCTGTAATACACACATCAGCCTTCTCTGCTGTTTCATATCATGTTGAAAAATGGCAGCTAGAAAATAAGCCTTGAAAACCCTCACACTCTTCAAAAACAAAACACAGTGTTAGGATGAAATGAGCCAGACATTGCTACTGACTATGAATTCATTAGCTCCCTGGTGAATATTTGGGTCATGGGAGAACTGATGCCGTGACAGTCAGTGTTGGACTGTTGTGTGTGTGTGTGTGTGTGTGTGTGCACATAAATGAATACTGTAAAATATAGAACTGACTTGAAATCAGTAGAATAGAGGAACGTATCCCAGAGAAGGCGTTCTCTGTCTGCCTTACCACTGATTTTACAAAAGCCCTTATACTCTTCCTGACAGCACAGATCTATTTTTAAATTTGAAAAAAATCCTTTAGTCTAAGATGGATCTCTTGCATGGAATTTTAACTGCTACACATCGCTGTGTACACACCGATTTTTAAGGCCTTCTTGGACTCTTTTTTGGGAGCTGTAACCTCTGTCTACCGCCTCACACGCACACTAAATAGGTTGACCTTGGAATCACCTGAGAAGTTCGAACAAAGAACTTCAATGCCCACCTAACATGCCAGTTGAGCACGGACAATGTTTAGTTTTGACGTGTACTTACCGTTTGGCGTGTACAGTACTTTCTGTGTCTGAGTATCTGCGTCATATAGTGCCTGTACATGCGTATGTGGGCACTTGTGTGTGTGTGTGTGTGTGTGTGTGTGTGTGTGTGTGTGTGTGGGGGGGTCATGAGTTTCTAGAATACGCTAGAACGCTCCTAGATAGAGCCGCAGCATCTCTGTTGTCATCACCTCATTAAGAAGTGAGGGGCTGAGCCCTGGCCTGTGAGAGGGCCTGACCAATCCCAATCACCAAAACAAACAGCAAAAGGCACTCGGCGCATAGCAACACCCACACACACCCACCCAAACACCCAACTCCCTGTTAAGTGGTCACCCTTTAAGTGGAAGAAAGAAGGACACACACACACACGCACCACCAAGCATCTGGACTCACAGAGACGTGTCGGTGCATCTGTGTTAAGGTCTTAACGCCTACGTGGAAAAAATGCCCCGCACACTCACACACACTGACACACACACACACACACACACACCCCTGTTCGCCATCCCTCTCAACACCCCTGCAGTAAGCGTGCTGCTCCCGACATCCAATCCCCAGCTCCTGACCCTTCCCAGAAAAAGGAGCTCTATTTGGGCACGCGTGGAGGACAGCAGAGGACAGGCATGGCCTTCCCCCTGCTGAGAGAGGACCAGGGACCAGGGACCAGGGGAGGGAGTGGGGTGGGGTGGGGCAGGGCCAGGGGAGCAGGGGACTGGGGTGCACCTGCTACAGCCACGGGCAGGGACCGTATGACCGGTAGGGTCAGATCACTAGGGCCCCCTGTGGAGCGCCGGATGATGGATGTTGTGGACAAACACACAAACACACACACACACACACACACTTATACACCCATACAGACAAACACACACACACACACACACACAAAGACAAACAATTAGCATCTGAGCTCTTGGCTTGGGGTTCACACGGTTCAGAGAATGGGAAAACAAGAGATGTTGAGTCCCCCTTGGATGGATCATGGATGCTTTTACAGGGTGTGGTGTGAGTGCACATAGGGACACAGCAAACATACACACACACACACACACACACACACACACACATGCACAGACACACACACACACACACACACACACGCACGCACGCACACACGCACACACACACACACGCACACACACACACACACACACACACACACACACACACACACACACACACACACACACACACACACACACACACACACACACACACACACACACACACACACACACACACATAATGCATTACATATAATAGTTAACCTTTTTCCTCGATGACTGACCTCTGGCTCAAGTCCCAGAACAAGTGGGAACCAAAGAACTACTCTTTCTAATTTAATTTTTCCACCTACACACCAACAAACATAGATGCACACACACACACACACACACACATACACACACACATTCTGTCTGTCTCTCTCTCTCTCTCTCTCTCTCACACACACACACACACATACACACACACTTTCCTATTCCCAGCTCTATAGTGGAAACACTGTTGAGCCACTAGTCCCTGACTGATTATGCAAGCGAGGTTAACACTAAGAAACCGAGCCACATTCGCCCGGTGGTTTCAGGTTATCGCTGGCTTATCCACCTTATCCACTTGGCACAATGAAAGCTCAGAATGTGGTACTGCATCTCACCCAAGCCTGCTGCTATAGTCTCTCATTTCCCTATTTATGATGCAAGGTTTTATTTTGAGGATGAATTATGTTATCAATGAATTATACAACCTATGATTAAGCTTTAGATGTAATAATGTGTTAAAAAAAAAACATTGAGTAACATGGAGTCATCAGGTGTTTCGTCTTCCCGTAATGTATCATCACATGATGGCGGCTAAAAGTAGCAACACCACCAGCAACCACCAAATGTGCAAATGCTGAAGCCCACGCTTCCTGCAGTGTTTTCCATGCATATGCACCCCCATGGGCGGCCAGTGGGTGGCAGCAGCGAGTCAATGCGGTCCAGCGGATGCTGCAGCACTGCCGGGAACCAACCGACTGCAGCATCTCCCTCACACACACCAAACATACGCGTGCGCGCACGCACACACACACACATACACATGGACTTGCACACACACACTCACACACGCACACACACACACACACGCCACTGAGCCCCTGCAGTCTGCAGAAGCTGTCGCGCCTGAAGGTGAGTGCATCTCGTTCTCTCTCTCTCTCTCTTTCTCCCTCTCTCTCTCTTTATCTTCCTCATCTTTTTTTCCACTGCTCTCTCTTTTCTCTCGCTCTCTTGCGCACACTCTTCCTCCTCTCGTCTTCCTCTTTCGCCATTCCGCACCCTGGCCACCTGGGCACGCCGGCTTCATCCTCATAAACCCCACACACAAGAGGTGCCCAGATCTGCCAGCACATTTCCGCTACGCTTGCCCATCCCAAATACCCCCAACACCCCCTCCCCCAACACCCACCCGTCCGTCCGTCCGTCCGCCACAAACCCCTCCCCCTCCACCACCGACCATAAGGACATAAAGAGGGAGGGGGTGGGGGGAATGAATCAGAACGCATGGCTACATTGCATGGACATGGACATGGACTCAATGTACACATCCATAGAGGAAGGGGAGGGGTGGGGGCATGTGTCTACCCACACGGACAGTGAGGGAGGAAGGGTGTTGGATGTAAGGGGGTGGGGGTGGGGGGGGGATGGGTGCATAGACTTTCTCTGCCGTCCCACTGGTGTCTCCGAGCAGAAGAGGAGGAGGAGGAGAAAGAGAGGAATGTCATTGAAGGCTGGCTGCACGGTCACCCCCCCTCCTCCTCCCTCGGTTTTGTCGCCTGCCTGCCTTACTGCCTGCCTGCCTGCCTGCCGCATTTCTCGACTAACAAGTGCACTACTGCCTCCTTGTGGCTCAGATCTGACACTGCGGCACAGGAAAGATTGGGAGGAGGGAGGAGGGGGGGTGCTCCATAACAGCCAGCTACTTGAGTGCTCGTCACGAATCTAGGGCCTGTGTTTGTGAAACCTACAAGGGAGGGGCCTACTACCACACAAAAGTGGCCACTCATTAAATAATATGTGGCACACACACACACATACACACACACACTCACAAGCAGACACACACACACACACTCACAAGCAGACACACACACACACACACACACACATATATATACAGACAAACAACCACAGACACAGGCACAACAACAGCCCACTCAAAAGCATGCATACACAAGCACACAAACACACGCACACACATACATACACACACACACACACACACACACACACACACACACACAGAAATATGCATGGGAATCTCCATGGCAACATGATAGCGTTGAAGAGGCGATTAGGACTAAGAGCACTGCGTTCAGGAGTATGGCTGCTGCTACTGCTGCTGCTGCTGCAGGCTACTCGTCAGCCAGCCACTAGAAATAAGCATCAGACCCATGGAGAGGAGGACGCAAGGCCTCTGACTGGTCACCTCTGGGGCTAAAAACACTGGCCGTGACTGACCACTGCACGCGATCCGGCTTAACCCCTGACAGTCCCGGTCCTCTTCATTTTTTCGGAACGTCTGCGGACCCCGAAAACCAAACGCAAAACAACAAAGAACGAAACAAAACAAACAAACAAAACAAACAAACAAAAACGTGAGAGTCTTCGATTGGACGATGATTCTGTCAGCTGGTGTTATGCCGTGCGCTTACTGTAATACCGTAGCTGCCCCGATTGACGGCGATTAGGAGGTCGGACGGAGTGCGGCGAGGGAGGCACAGACGCCGGCTCGCTCTGGAGCGGCGGAGGCAGCAGCAGGGCTGGACGAGTGAGTCACTATCTGTGGGAGCAGACAGCCTGTAGACTGTGTGTCCTCGCGAGGGGACCAACCACAGCGCCCCGCGCCACCGACCAGCTGAGGGGACCGGAGGAGACCACAGGGGGCAGCAGTGTCTCTCTCTGTCTCTGTCTCTTTCTCTCTCTCTCTCTCTCTCTCTATCGCTCTCCCTCTCTCTGTCTCTATCTCTCTCTCGCGCACCCTCTCTCCCTCTCTCTGCCTCTATCTCTCTCGCTCTCCCTCTCTTTGTCTCTCTCTCTCCCTCTCTCTGTCTCTATCTCTCTCTCTCTCTCTCTGCCTCTCTCTGCCTTAAACCAGTCAACATGGCTGCCCTGAATCAATCAGACGCTAGGCTGCCAGCAGAGGACTTTTAGGAATCTACCCCTCTCCTCCAAAACATCCTCTCTATCAGCACATAGTGTATTATAGTCAATAACCTTCATATTGTTATTCACTATATATTGCACTTGGTAGTGAAGGAGGCAATGTTCGGTATGAATCTCACTGTTATCTCACTGGTTATGCTATCATCATCCCATGCAGTGCAGCCAAGGAGGACAGCAAGACTTGTAAACAAGTCTTGAATACTGGGGGGGAGGGGATGGGGACAAAATATGTAGGTGGGTTATACTAATGCATTATACAACAGTTAGGTCCAGTGGAATGATTTATTCATTTCTTACTGGACAAGAGGGCTTGTTGTGGGTGGGGATAGCCTGGCACAGCCATTTGGCCTCGTGCCACTATGACCGAATCACAGCCGTGGGGATATCTTTTACCAATCTCACTCCCACTCGTGTCAAATTGCTTAATTACCGCTTGAAAAACGAAGATGGTAACAGCATTCCATCGGTCCGTAAAGATGGAGAAATGGATAAAAATATGATTTAAAATGTGAAAATAAACAACTAGGTCATGATGGTTCTCAGAGATTATTGCACCTGGGAGCAATCTTAGCTGCCTTGCAACATCAAGCTATTTTAAAAATAGTGTTGACCAATTTTGTTGGTGTATTTTAACAGGTCAAACAGACTGAAAGCGTTGGCTGTAATAGGCAGATCACTTTGTCACTGGCATTATGTTTCATTATCGAGATAGGAGAGACTCATCATGCACTGTAAGGGAGAAGCTCTCTTTTCACCAAAATACAATCGCAAACAAAAACCTCAGGGTGGTGAATATTACAAGAGATGCCTCAAGTTGTGAAAAAATATTTAATCTAAACTGAGCAGTTTATCAGGAGCAGCCGTGGACTTCTAATGAAGGTTCTTTCTTTTTTCATAAACGCCCGGGGCCACTACTCTGTATGTAGTCCAAAGGTCTCCGAGTTGTGTCCAAAAATGGAGGACTACACTACACACACACACCCTTCACCTCCAGCTCCTGTGTACTGGGCTGCCACAGAGGTGATCGGGACGCCGCGCTTCAGAGCAAAACTGGGTCATTTGTTTCCCCAGCTGACTTCCGATGTGTGTCGACGGCCCCCAGACGAGGCCAAGCCAGACAAAACTGAACAGCGCAGCGCAGCACAGAGCAGCACAGCACAGCGCAGCACAGCACAGCACAGCACAGCACAGCACAGCACAACAAAGCACAGCACAGCACAGCACAGCACAGCACAGCACAGCGCAGCGCAGCACAGCGCAGCACAGCACAGCACAGAACAGCACAATACAGCACAGCACAGCACAGCGCAGCACAGCACAGCACAGCACAGCACAATACAACACAGCACAGCACATCACAACACAGCACAGCACAGCGCAGCACAGCACAGCGCAACGCCTTGAAAACCGACCAGCGGTTGCATAATCGTGATCCCCCCTCTCCATTGCAATACCAGGATCACCGTTTGTCATTCGGCAGCGACGGCCATGATTTGTGTTGGCGCGTTGATCTTTATTGTTATTTGATGATGTGTACCTTTTTGGCGGTCACTGGGGGAGGCGGGCGGGTGTGTGTGTGTGTGTGTGTGGGGGGGGGGGGGGGTGATTGTTTGCTAAAAGGAGCTTATGACGTGGATTCTTTAGCTGATGGTTGCTGTGCTGGAGCTGGGGGCAAAAAATGGAATCTGGTCCATATGCTGTGTGATTGGACAGTCACGTTCAGGTGTGACTTCCCTCGGACCGGCGGATTATGACTGATTGGAAATGGTTGGGGGGGGGATAAAATACGAATGAAGAGATAATGTCTGTGTGTGTGTGTGTGTGTGTGTGTGTGTGTGTGTGGTTGTGTGTTTGATAGAGAGAGCAATAGAGAGATTGAGTGTTGTGTGTGCGAGCGTGTGAGAGAGATATAGAGGAGTGGAATTAAATGTGCCCATGCCCTGCTGCAGTGTGAGCATGTGCGGTGCTTCAACACGTGTGTGTGTGTGTGTGTGTGTGTGTGTGTGTGTGTGTGTGTGTGTGTGTGTTAATGACAGTGGAAGCTGCTGGAGGTATTTCTGCTCCTATGTTCAATCCCTCATAATATGACCGCATGTGTGGCACTGTGTACTGGCCTGGGTATATGTGCAGCAGTGTGTGTGCATCTGTGTGTGTGTGTGTGTGTGTGTGTGTGTGTGTGTGTGTGTGTGTGTGTGTGTGTGTGTGTGTGAGAGAATGTGTGTATGTATGTGTGACAGGTTAAAGGCAACCCCAAGAGCTCATCTCTCCCTGCTCATCAGACCTCTATCTGCAGAGCTGAGAGAGAGTGACTGTGTGTATTCACGTGTGCGTGTGTGTGTGTGTGTGTGTGTGTGAGGGCGAGTGAGGCAGACAGAGGGTTCCCCAACATCTCTGTCGACCCATAGGCCTAGCTACATAGACAACACACCTCTCTCCATCCAGTGTTTAATGTCTGCCTTCCTCTACCATCCACTCATCGCCTCTCAGAGGAGCAGAGCATCTGTGTCAGGCCTCGGTGCATCTCCAATCCTGCACACATAGACAGAGACACAGTCATACACACACACACACACACACACAGACACACACACACCGCACAAAGACACACTCAGATGCACACACACAAACACAGATGCATACAGACTTACACAGTCAGGCCCACACAAACACAAACACACACACACACAAACGCACACACACACACAACGAGCGTAAACACACACACACACACACACACACACACACACACACGCACACACACGCACGCACACACACACACACACACACACAGAGAGAAAATGTAATGCGTTAAAAATAAAGTACATATTCCCAAAGAGATTACAGCTAGCTTGAAACATAGCAGGGATGGGGGAAAAAAACACATCATGGTGGTGTGTTTTTAAGGATTCACACTCAAGCCCATCTGGACTAGTAGCCGTGTCAGCAAATATCCAAGTGGATTTGGGAAGGAGGCGGCGATTTAAAAAATGGGCCAACATTATTTGCAAGGAACAGACACTTGCCACCCATGTGACTGACTGCCTGACTGCCCTTCGTATTGAGACAAAAAAAAGGCGAGGAGGGAAGAAAGATAAGAGTGAGAGAGAGAGAGAGAGAGAGAGAGAGAGAGAGAGAGAGAGAGAGAGAGGAGATGGAGGGAAATTAGAGCTGGGGAATCCTAATACAACGCTTTAGCCCTTGATTTTTTTTTTATTCCCTCTTAATTCCTCGTCTGAGAGAGAGAGAGAGAGAGAGAGAGAGAGAGAGAGAGAGAGAGAGAGAGAGAGAGAGAGAGAGAGAGAGAAACAGCAGGATCTATCTATGGGGATTTGGACAGCTGTCAATTAGAATCCCTCGACACAATCCCTCTCCCTCTGCTGCGCCTTCTTGCTTGCTCCCTCTCTCTCTCACTCTCTCTCTCTCTCACTGTATCTCCTGCTTCTCAATCTCCATCCCTCTCTTTCTCTCACTCCATCTATACCACTGCCTCCTTCTCTCTGTGAATCTCCTGTATCTCCATTCCTGTCTCTCTCTCTCTGTCACTCCATCTACATCACTGCATCTCTCTCTCTCTTGCTCTCTCTCTGTCACTCCATCTCTTGTTTCTCCATCTCCATCCATGTCTCCCTCTCTCGGTGTCTCTCACTCTCTCTGTATAGTCCTGTTTCCCCCTCCCTCCTTTCCCCTGTTTCTTTCTCCATCACCATCTCTCTCTCTCCCTCCCTCCCTCTGCCAAGCCCCCTGGGTCCATCAGTGTCTGGCTGCTTAGAGGGATGCAACACCCCCTGTGTGTGAGGGCCTGTTTGGTGTGACGTGACTTTGTGTGTCTGTGTGTGTGTGTGCGCGCATGGGTGTGTGTGTGTGTGTATGCTTGAAATACTAGGCCTGTGTGCGTGCATGTATGTTTGGATGTTTGTGTGCTCTACATGCATGTGTGCATGCACACTCACATATGTGTGTGTGTGTGTTTGTGTGTGTGTCTGTGTTTGTGTGTATGTGTGTATGTGTGTGTGCGTGTATGCTTGTGTGTGTGTGTGTGTGTGTGTGTGTGTGTGCATGTGTGTGTGTCTGTGTGTGTGTGTCTGTGTGTGTGTGTGTGTGTGTGTGTGTGTGTGTGTGTGTGTGCGCGTGTATGTTTGTATAAGTGTGTGTGTGTGTGTGTGTGTGTGTGCGTGTGTTTGTGTGTGTGCGTGTGTGTGTGCGCGTGCGCACATGTATGTGTGTGTCACTCGCAGTGCGTGGGAGGAATGGACTCCTGTGACCTGCTGGGGCCGAGCCACGGCTGCTCTCGCTGCTTCTGTTGTTGTGGCGACGATCACTCCTCCAGGAGACACAGCGGCACGGTGCCCTGCTGGGAGGCCATGGCCTGTGGACGTGACCCGTGTGCCCGGGGGGGAGTTGGGGATTTGGGGGGGGGCCATGGGGGCATGCCCCTCTACCAGGGCCACCACCCAGTCTGTGATGGCTTCTGTCTAAGCCAGCAAGGCAGATAAACAGAGAAACAGAGGCTTGTATTGGTCAGCAGGGATGGAGGTCTGCTGAGCTGACCCCTGCCGAGCAGCCCCGGCGTCCTCTGTAGGCGGAGGTCAAAGAGTTAAATCCGCGGGGTGGTGGTGGACTCCCCCCTCTGCCCCATCCTCATCCTCTGGACGCTCTTGTTGTGGTTGATACCATTATCCTTTGCCTTCATGCCCTGTGCATGTTGCTGCATGCAATAATGCGTCTGCATCAATGTATCTTAGCGTAACTGCATCCTTAGCTACTCTTAAACAGGCACAATGCTTGGCGTTGCCATGGTAGATCAGAGGGTACAACGAATGACCCCAGATCAAGTCTCTGCCTAGTCTGTTCCAGAATTAAAAACCTGATTTGAAATTCTTTATTTATTCATGAATTAATTGCAAAAGATTTCAAAAGTTCATTTTTAACACCTCTCCGCCATTGCCCTTTTCATCTAGCGCACCCCCTAGAAGCAGCTTGCGTACCACCGGTGGTACGCGTACCACAGTTTGGGAATCCCATGTATAGAGGAATGGTACAGTCTGCTTTGGCAATTCAGTGTTTTGAAATCCATGTAAATACCATTAGGCCATAAGGTATGAATGTCATAAGATTCAGTAGCACACGTAAACGCTTCTGTGTTCTGCTTAAACCTTCCTAAATCTTTGCCATACACACAGACATACAGTATATCTATTAGAGAGCTAACAAGTGTAGCTAATGTCCACAGAAGCTAAGGTAGGAACCGTTAAATTGGACATGGACATAGCCACAGCTTAATTTTCTGCATCAGTTCCTTACGTTACTCGGTCGCAGTTTTGCAGGAGGTTGTTGATATTTGATCTCAAAATGTACATACCTCCATTTTGTGGTCCTGAGGCGCTAGGTGCTGAATGGCTGCTATTGTTTATGCTGTTGTCCAACTCATTACTTTTGTCTACCATTGATATGAATTTAACAAAAAAGTATGTGGTATCACATCGCCTTTTACAAGAGACAGCTATCCCTCTTTTCTCCGCCATCTCCCCCATCCACCCACACTCTCTCTCCCACTTCCACGACAAAAAGGGGTTTCTAGGGAGTTACAGTATGGCATTTTCTTTCCTCCCTCATGTTAGAAATGTCTGAACATGACTGATTGGATCTGAACACAGCATGAACATGAGATGCAGCCATTAGTTACTCAAATTGGCCATTCAGCCTGAAATGCTGTCCAGGATCCTCCGTCACCTTTAGGGAAACACCTGTGGCGACACGGGACAGGTCGGTCATTTGCAAGGATTAGGTCGACGACCATCTCAGTCAATCTCCAGTCTTTCACCTGGCTGCTCTGATTTTTACAATTTTTCTTTTTGTCGTTCAAAGTTGACGGCGAAGATGAAAGCTTTTGTTGAGCGAGCAGGACGGGGAGGGGCTCTTTCCTGTGTCCTCGCTGTGATTGGTCGGCAGGGGCTTTTCCTGGGCTTAGCGGTGTGGTACGTTACCGTAGATACAAACCACATGGGGGACAAACACAAACACAAACACTCAAAGGTTTGTGTCAGCACATCTGAGGCCCGACATAACCCTCCTCAACGGAAAAAAAAAGAACAACGCTCCCAAAAACCATGCACAGCGTCCAATCAGCAAAACCTAAAATAATAATTAAATAGCACGATTACATAAACAGATAAATAAACAACACAATAGACTGCCATCTTTAGCCGTTTTCCAGCTGACTCGCAGATCTCCACCACATGCAACTAAAACAGCACGTGATAGCGACACCTGTAACGTTGTGCCCCTCTTCTCTTCTCAGCCTGCTGCCATCACCTCTGTCTCCTCCCCTTCACAGCATATTGCAGTGCACTCATGCCATCCTTTCTGCCTGATGTGTACGTGCACTTGTTGCATGCCAATCTTCAATGTAATGACAGATCGCCCCTCCGTTTTTTTTTGTTTTTTTTTGCAAAGACATCTTTTTATGTTCTTCCTTGTCCTTTTTGGGAGAGGGTCTGGCGGGAGTGACAGCCGGGACGGTGGTAATAGCAGGGTCCCCCCCCCCCCCCCCCGTCGTCTGCGGGGTGCTCTTTGTTGTCTGGAGAGATGCTTTCATCTCTTTTTTGTGTGAAACAGTGAAGAGTTCATTCTGCATTTCTTCACTTCATTTTTCTTAGGGGGGTAAGGGAGGGGAAGGGGGGGGGGGGGATGGGGGGGGGGCAGCGCCTTGCGCATCAAAAATAGCGTTTTGTTGATACCACCACGACCAGCACAGGCTGATTCCAGGCACTGAATTCTTCCACTGTAATTAGAGGAGTTGCTCTCTCTCTCTCTCCTCTCTCCAGTGCCAACATAAATGCCGGTTGTTAGTGGTTACCTGTTGTTATGGTTACGGCTCCCTTCTGCTATTGGCAACAAGACCTGAGCCAACCGAGAGTTGTGCTAGCGAGGCGAGGGAGGCAGCCAGCATTATCTGCCACTGTTCCACCAATCATCACGTACGCACATATAGGCGTGTAGCCTACAGCATGTGAAGACATTTATGCGTGCAGGACACACACACACACATACACCATTACGCTTGCACTACTGGCATCAGACAACTCCACGGACGATCACGCCTTCATACACAACTAGAGCATGTATGCGATGTATGCATGCATTGCACACACACACACACACACACACACACACATGAAGAAGCTTGACAAAAGGCATACGCACATGCTCCCACACCATCAAATACACATGCATTAAGTGTTCACGTACCACAACACACTACCAACACAAACCACCCAAAGCATTTGGGGAGTATTTTTAGCTTCCCTGGTCGTCTCAAGTGCGTGCAAATAATCCTACCAATTAATGACAAACAATGCCAAACCTGCCTTGACAAAATGGTTCATCAGAGTGATTGTGACTCCTAATTATACTCCCATCTGTTCCCTCTGATTGGGCCTCTTTCCTAATTGCAATGCTCCACGCGTCTTCCAAAGAGCTGCTGTTTTATTTATCCATCGGAGCTGACTGCGCCGACCAAACGGGCCGTTTTCAGAACGTGGGCACCATTACAGTAAGAACGTCACAGAGAGGCCTCTCTGTGCACATACAGTACTGTACTGTACGCATGTACGCAGCCTAAACTGTAACTAACAACCACGACGACAACAACAAGAAACAACAACAAGAACAACAACAAAAAAACATCCCCAATCACAATAACCACAAATAATAACAAAGAGAGAGTGCGCTTGTCAGTTTCTGTGCGTAAACAAACACAGAAAAGTAGCGCCCGCACGGACACTGGAGACGTAACAGCCACGGACATCGCATGCTATCCCGGCATCGACCCCCACGGGCCAATTACCCGGCTGCATTAGTGCAGTTTCATATCTCCCTGGTCTGAGGACAAGTGCGCTGTAATCCGTGCAAAATAAGATGCACACACAGCTCTCTTTATCATGATCAAGCCAGCCCAGTAGATAAGAATGAGATAAATATAGAATGTCCCCGTGACCCCCCCCCCTCCCCCCCCCCCCTTGCCCACTCCCCCCACCATCTAATCCAGCGGGGCAGAGGAACTTTACCCTTTTAAATAGGTCATGTTCTTTCCTTCGGAAAAGATCTTGGGCATACAGTGGCTGTGGAAGGTAAAAAAGAGCTCTTCCATGTCACTGTTGACTCTTTTCTTTCATCTTCCCCCCTTTCTTTCACTCCTCTTCACTCCTCCGTCACCCATTCTCTCTCTCTTTCTTTCCATATTCTATGGCCTTTTTACATTTTTTGGTCACGTCGCGATCCTCAGATAGTGTGTGCTTCAAGGCTATTTTCCCTGTGTATCTGTGCAGCGGCTCAATAGAAGATTCCAGAAAAGAAACTCACTGGCGTGGCACAAACTGGACATTGGGCTGTAGTGGACACAAAAGCCGACTCAAAAGAGCTCGGAGAGCGGAGATGGACACTCGGAGGGGGGGAGGGGGGAAGGGGGGGAAGGGTGGGCTTTTTAGTTTGTGTTAATCATGAGTGTGTACAGTGTGTAAGATGTCCCTGTAAATGCATTTCAGGTTTCCTGAGGGCAAACGGAGGCTTCGCAAAGTGTTCAGTCACAGGGATCCATCCTGCAGGCCAGGTCGAGTTATTGGCATTACTCAAAGAGGAATTCCGAACTGTGCTGGGGCCCCGATGCAGTGAGTAGAGTAGTTTCTTCAACACATACCGAGATGTAAATAATATATTACGGCAAACTTTTCCAGAGAATGTGGCTCAGTCCCAAGAACGGCACCGCTAACATCGGTGGCATGAATGAATGACATTTCCTATTTAAATCTATTCCACTGCATGCCTCTGCTTATCATTTCAGCTGCGTCAAAATCCTTGGGGTATATCGATGCACGCATGCATGCGTGAATATGAGTGTGTGTGTGAGTGTGTGTGTGTGTGTGAGTGTGTGTGAGAGAGGGAGAGAGAGAGAGAGAGAGAGTTCTGTATATGTGTCTGTGTGTATGTGTATGTGTAACACACCGGAAACATGCACATGTAGCACTGCACATCTCCCGCTCGCTGAAATGGCACGCTTGACGCTGAGTTGGCATCCATGCATCCATGAGTCCTGAGCGAACTGGGCTTTGGGGTGCGGGTGGGGGGGTTATGTAACTAGAAAAGGGGAGAAGGAAAGGTTAGTGAGAGCCTGATTGCTAACACACACACATACAAATTCTCTCTCTCTCTCTCTCTCTCTCTCACACACACACTCTCTCTCTGTCTCTCCATCTTTCTCTCTCTCTCTCACACACACACACACACACACACACACACACACACACACGGTACCGTGGCTGACTTCAGACAGATGGAGAGAAACATATGCCCCATTGTCCCCTGGCCCTTTCAAGCCACCTCAGTTCACTCTTAGGAGAGACAAACTCGATAATAACTAAATAAATAACTAAATAAAAATCAAGGTGAAAAAACAGCAACAGTGGGCACAATTGCTCCACCATCCAAACGGAACATGCCTTTTGCTTCTGTGCCACCGCGCAGGATCCAGGGGAGAAATAGTGTAATGTGTATGCACACATGTAAGCCTAACGGACAGAGTCACTGATGCTAATAGCACGGTGGTGCCTCCTCCTGAGCCATAGCACTCAGGCACCACCGGCTTCCCTGTAGGGAACCTGATCAGTCATACAATTCTGGAGGTGGCCTGGGTAGGTAAAGAGGAGAACAAGAGGGAATATAGAGGAAAAGGAAGAAATGAGAGGCCTGGAGTGCTAGAGAGAGAGAGAGTTTTAGGCCTGGAAGGAGAGGTGAAAAAAGAGATGGAGAGAGAGAGACAGAGACTGAGAGAAAGAGAGAGACAGAGACAGAGAGAGAGACAGAGACAGAGAGAGAGAGACAGAGACCGAGAGAAAGAGAGAGACAGAGACAGAGAGACAGAGACAGAGGCAGAGAGAGACAGAGACAGAGAGAGAAAGACAGAGAGAGAGAGAGGGGAAGAGAGAGCGAGAGGGTTTCCCCACTCTCTCCACAGTCCCTTAGGGTAACGCTGTATAGGAAACACAAGCCTTTCTCCACCCACCCACCCGCCCTCCTTTCTGCTTTCGCGTCTTCCATAAACCAAAAGAGTATCACACGGATCTCATCTCACTACAGGCGGCGGCTGGCAGCTGTGGCGGGGCTAGCGTTAGCGTTAGCTTTAGCGGGCGTGCTAATGAGCACGATCAGTGCAGCGCCAGCACGCCACGGACAGCTTGGGCCGCACGGGAGCGTCTGCCTCTCGCCCGATGCCCTGATGCTCCTTAGGGAGCTCCCGGCTGCAGCTCCAACCCCCCCACCCCTCCCCTACACACACACACACACACACGCACACACACACACACACACACCCTCTATCCCTCTTTCATCCTCCCTCTGTCGTTCTCAGCACTCTCTCCTTCACTCGCTCTCGCACTCTCTCCTTCCAATCCACAGGGCCTGATTGCTCTCCAAACAGGCGGAAGCGGGGCAGGGGAAAGGAGGTGGGGGGGGGGGGGGGGTGGAGATGTGATTGGGGGATAATTTTGGGACATGATGGGCCTGGGAGGCGGGGGACACATGGTGCCTTCTTGACACTGTGAGGCTGAGTGAACGGAATGATCCTGTAGGTCCCTGTTTATCTGTTCACCAGTCAGCGCTGCAGTAGTTGACTTATTATAGTGGTCAGTGCTTTCACCCTGCATGTTACGATACATAACATTGCATGATGTCGCCTACATTTTCCATTCATGTGGGAGGGAAGTCATTGCATATGCAATGTCGTAATATGCAAATCCATGTGCAACTCTGTTACGTGATATTTATCAGCACCCACACTATATCAGTTTATTTCACATAGAAAATTGTCGATATAATACTCTCGTGTGGTGAAATAGTCATCATCAAATATCATTTGAAAATCTAATTTACTCAAAAAATGATATTTGGACTACAAACTACATACAGTTGAATCTGATTCAGATTATCAAACTCAAAGTCTGTCCTTATCTTCATAGAAAAAATATCACTGTCTAACAAATCAGATACTGTATCTCATACAAAACATGAACTCGACTTGTTACTTACAGTAATAACAGATGTTATTGTACAATCAGATTAAGGGTGAAAAAGTCATGAAATGTCTTTCATGATTTGTGCACGGTTTTCTAGGAATGTTATTATGCACATTTATCAACAGTGGTAAAAATATTCTGCAGCTGGGACATTTACTGTAATGGTAAGTGTTACCATTATCTCCAGCGTGCTGTCATACTACAGTATGCCGTGCTAAGAGGCTTAGTTTTTAAGCTGTCCCCTCTTTTTGCTCATATGACCCTGGCTGTATATTTTCTACTCTCCTTTTTGCCTCTCTGTTTCACACTGTGGCCCAGTCTAGTCCATTAACACAACTGAGCAGCATACCGTGTATAAGGTTCCCTGCACTACAGCTGTGTTTGCACAAACCCCAGGATCCGATTTAAACGGTTGAGTGTCGTTGTTTGATGGTAAACATTTCACGGCAAAAAAGGTGTAAAAAATTAACGAAATGCTGTTGTTTGTGCAGTGTAGGTATAGGAGATACAAACGAGTGAACACAAGTCATCTATCCTTTATAACTTGCTGGTGGGGAATTGCCTGTCAATCAAGAACAAGACGTCAACAGTTGTGTGACGCTTGTGAGACGTTTGCGGTGTCACGTTCTATTCTGTCCCCCCCGCTTGCAGCAGCCTGACCTCGCCTTCTCCCATCCCTTGCTTGTCGCCCACATGAATTAAAAATTGCGCGCTGTCAATCATGCCTTTCTCCGCTCGTCGAAAGTTTCCCACACAGGGATTGCTGTTGCTATGGCTATATTCCAGCGGAATCCAATGATGACACAGAGGTGGGGGATTAAGGAGAATGGCAGGGAGATGTTCAGTCACATGACCCATTCAAAGACTGTAAGACGCAGCCAGGGTTGGAGCCCACGAGGAGAATAAGAGGATTCATTCAAGGAGAAAATGTGAAAAAAGAGTGAGAGTGACACACACACACACACACACAC
Source organism: Sardina pilchardus (assembly GCF_963854185.1). NCBI lineage: Eukaryota > Metazoa > Chordata > Actinopteri > Clupeiformes > Clupeidae > Sardina > Sardina pilchardus. The sequence continues at coordinate 25,043,897 of NC_085010.1, forward strand.
ACACACACACACACACACACACACACACACACACACACACACACACACTCACACAGAGACACACAGACATAAACATACAGTACAGAGAGATAGAACGAGACTGTATCTATAAGATCAATGTCTCATTCTGCAGGGCATTACAGTATTTCAAATGTATAGATTTTGTATAGTAAACTATATCAATACCCAGTTGTAGAATCCAGTGCAGAAAATCCCATTGGTCGAGGCTGCAGCTGTCTGTCTGTCTATTCTTAGAAATGGCAATCATGTAAGTTAGTCATTTGACTGCCATGTATGTGGATCAGTTGGTTTAACAACAAACCGACTCTGAATGAGCGAAAGGCAGAAAGTGAGTGAGTTACAGATAAAAATGGAGATAGGGAGGTCAGTAAGGACTTTTTCCTCCTTAAACCTGACTTGCTAATGGTGATATGACACGCAAAAACATTTGGTGATGCAACATCTCTCCAGGCTAAATAATACTCAACCATGTGTGCAAAGTGTGTGTGCGCAAAGTGTGTAAGTGTGTGTGTGTGTGTGTGTGTGTGACTTCAACACACATGACAACCTTATTCATGGTATGTAAACTGGAACTAACATGGGGATTTATTAGATAAGACATTTAAAGAGTAGTGTGCATGAAAAGCACAGTTCATTCCTTTAAATAAGCCTGTGCATTAAATGGCAATGACAGGTCTAAGAATACAAAAATGCATGTATTAAGTGTCCATGGTTGCAGGATTTATGTTGTTATTATTATTATTATTATTATTAATAACAACAACAACAACAATAATATTATTAATAAAATATTATTATTAATAATAATACCATTCATATTTGTATTATTATTGTAGAGATTGCTGTGGGTTTTAAATGCGTGACTTTTAGTTTATAAAACCCTACATCCAACTATGATGAAATGCTATCAAAACAATAGCGCTTAGATATGCTGAGCCTCTCTTCAGAGGGAGGTGTCACCCCTCCTCTTGCCTCTTCTCTCTCTCTCTCTCTCTCGCGCGCTCTCCCGACTCTCTCACACACAGTTCTGTGTGAGTTTAGAATGACAGATTGCCTGACACAGAAAGACATTCAAAGGATTCCCTGACAGTGGCAGTTGAACAGCTCTGTTGATGTCGGGAATAATCATTACTTTCTCATCCGGGTCTTCTCGCTCCTCTGATGGTAGTATTTACTTTGCTCAGACCACGGAGCTAGAACTGGCTTAGGCGCCGAGTATGTATTATTGTGAGTGGTGAGGAGGAAGACGGTACGTACGGATTTCACGCAGCCTCATCTGGAACGCAGTAGTTTTTGAGTGGAGGGAAACTGTTCGTGTGAGCGACAATCGTTTTTTTTTTTTTTTTGCTCAAAGTCCCTAAGTCTTTCACAGATGAATATTTAATGGCTTCGGAATGGAGATAGCCTTGGTGAGTTTTGAAAACGGCGGCGCAAAAGGAAGCGGTGGAAATGCCGGCGAAGCCTGCCAAAACGCCCTGGATCATCCCCAACCAGGCTTTGTCCAGACAGGGTTCACTGAGGGCTACAAGGAGTCAAACACGTTGACCAGCCCACCTCTGAGCTCCAAGTGGAAAATTAACGACATGAACAACACTTTTGGCTGCAACGAAAATGCCATGGATGCGCTGTTGCGCGCCGACCATAGTCCGCATCTGTTTGATGAGGACATGTTGGACGTGGACATGGACAACGATAGCAATGAGAGGGTGTTAATAAACATTGCCGGACTAAAGTACGAAACACAGTTGGGCACCTTAAATCAGTTCCCAGATACTTTGCTGGGGGATCCTAATAAGAGAATTAAATACTTCGATCCACTTCGGAACGAGTACTTCTTTGACCGCAACAGGCCGAGTTTCGATGGGATTCTCTATTTCTATCAGTCGGGGGGGAAGATTCGGCGACCCGTCAATGTGTCCATCGACGTCTTTGCCGATGAGATTCGCTTTTATCAACTGGGGGAGGATGCGATGGAGCGTTTCCGTGAGGACGAGGGCTACATCAAAGAAGAGGAGAAACCCTTGCCACAAAATGAATTTCAGAAACAGGTATGGCTCATCTTTGAGTACCCCGAGAGTTCGAGCCCCGCGCGAGGGATTGCAATTGTGTCTGTGATTGTCATCACCATATCGATCATAACGTTTTGCTTGGAGACGCTACCAGAGTTCCGAGATGAGAGAGAACTGCCAGTCACTGTCAGAGGGGACAACAGCACGGCCCCACGGCCGTCGCTCACCTTCACAGACCCATTTTTCATCATAGAAACCACCTGTGTGATATGGTTCACGTTTGAGCTTATAGTGCGCTTTTTCGCCTGTCCAAGCAAGGCGGAGTTTTCTAAGACCGTCATGAACATTATTGATATTATGTCCATAATGCCTTACTTCATTACAGTAGGCACTGAGCTGGCCGAGCAACAGAACCCCCCCGACGTCGGCGAAGAGCACCAAAACGGCCAGCCATCCATGTCTCTGGCCATTTTGAGAGTCATAAGGCTGGTGCGAGTATTTCGAATATTCAAACTCTCTCGCCACTCCAAGGGCCTTCAGATTCTGGGCCAGACTTTAAAGGCCAGCATGCGCGAGCTGGGCCTCTTAATCTTCTTTCTCTTTATAGGAGTTATCTTGTTCTCGAGCGCCGTGTTCTTCGCAGAGGCGGACGAGCCAGAGTCGCACTTCTCCAGCATCCCCGATGCCTTCTGGTGGGCGGTTGTAACTATGACCACAGTAGGCTACGGGGACATGAGACCCGTGACGGTGGGTGGTAAAATTGTGGGCTCTCTCTGTGCCATCGCTGGCGTGTTGACCATCGCTTTGCCGGTGCCGGTCATCGTGTCCAACTTCAACTATTTTTACCACAGAGAAACCGATCAGGATCAAGCATCACTTAAAGATGACAACAACGCCGGTGGCGGCCAGAGTCCAAACGATGAAATGAAACGCAGCGGCAGCGGGTCATCTCTGAAGTCAACAGGGGACGTGGAGAATAACGACGAAACAAACACGCCTGTGGAGAAAACGAACATCAAAGCTAACAGCAGCATGGACATCAAGAAATCCCTTTACGCATTTTGTCTGGACACGAGGGAAACAGACTTGTAGACCCTCAGTGTCGGGCTCGGTGTCCACCGTAGATGGTGGCATCATGGTACTGTGAGAGTCACTCAGTCTTTGAAAAAAAAAAGAAAAAGAAAAAGAAAAAAAAACGAATTTGTGTGTTCAAAGGCTTTTGCACAATGTTAGAATCAACACGATATTGCTATTCAGGAAAGTTTTGCTACCCTGTTGCATAAGCACAGCTCACACTTTTTCTAATTTGAAGAGCACATTCATTAAAATTCCATTTTAGGCGCTGATTGAATCAAATGGACGCAGGCTAGTAATTATGTTGCACATTACACACCATAGGCCTAAATGCTACATGTCATCACGGGAGAAAGCGGGATGGTCAGGCAAATGGATAGGCTGTGTGGGTCGATAGTTGTCTAGATGAAAAAAGGTTGGATAGTTTACTGCATTGGGTTGATAGTTGCATTTGACAGATTTGTTTTGTTGGCCTTAAATTAACTGCTACTACCAACAAATCATGTCGACCTTGAAATATGTGAATTAGGCCTACATGTTGGAAAACAGGTATAATGGGCATTTCAATTTTGTATTAATGTAGGCCTACCATTTATGTAGATCAGGTGTTTACTGGAAATCACACAACAAACGCATTTCAGAACATGTACATATTTTGAAGTCATATATCAAACTGGTGGTTCTAACTATAAGCTGAAATATGAGCACACTTTATATATAAGCAACATCAAAACATATAATACGTGGTTCGTGAATAGCCTGGACGTCTACCCTTACATGGATTCTTTCTTTATTTCATAAAGAACTGATTTATATTCTTGATATTAGTCTACATAAACGTGTTGCGTTTTTTCAGGGGACTTTTTTTTTTTTAAAACGGACCTAATCAGAAAAAAAAACATTGTCGAGAAATATGAAAATGACTCAATGGCAGCCTTGTTTTCACAAGAGCATTCTGGAGTGAACCCTGTGTGGTGATAATGCCCTATTGACACAGAGAGATACGTACGAAATATACTGTTCACGGGAGGATCTTACCAAACGAAGGATGCACAGAGAGTAATATCATCCAAAGTGAGAGAACCCATCACAGCAAGACCCTTCACGCAAATAAAAGGTTAGTGCACAACAAGCTTTTTAACCTGTTGCATGTCTCTAACGTTTAATTATTAATGCCCTGTTTGTGATTTGAACAACACAGCGAATGGACCCATCTACGGGCTTGTTTGATAATGTCGCTAATGAAGTCAAGATCCTCCTCCACTACACTTGGTGTGGGGGTGGCGAATTTGCATATTTAATAAACTTTTTGATTATTTATTTGATTTGTTAGGTGTTGAACCCATACATACTCTCCCACAAACTACTTATTTTAGTTGAAATGAGACACAGTTAACTCGGCAAAAAGTATGAGGATCTGTCCACTTTGTTCGCGGCAACATTTTGATATGGGGAGCTGTCCTTTCAGGACCACGCGTCTCCTAGTCAAAGGACACTGACTCGGGTTAAAAGGCTGACTTTGTAAAGGCACCAGCAATGTATCCTGTTTTCCGGTGACCTTGCAATGCAACTCATTTCCATTTACGACGAGGCACTGGACAAAAACAATGATCCATATGCATATCAGAATAATTGTCATTATTATCCTTCACTGCACATGCATAACGTTATAGACGAAAACCGCCGGGAGTGATAATCGATTGGAAGTTGCCTGTTTACAATACCCAGTTGCTAACACAAAGCAATCATGGGGTTGGCAAAAGAGCATCGTTAGGGCAGGCTGTATATCGCACTACACCCCAGAATGTCCCTGGAGGCCATAGGAAAAGTGCCAGCAGGTGCTAGGTGCCGGAGCCAGGAGCAGCGCAGGGGGGCTGGGCTTCTTGGTAGCTCGCTCGCACGGCTGCACAGTGGAAACGGATCGTCTTTCATAGAAGATTAGATGAGGCTATAGTTATCAGAACCTGAGACACAATGCGTTAGGCATGTGAATGGGTGTGCCAGACCAAGAAAGAGTGAGAGGGCTGGATGTTAATGTGTGTTTGATGTGTGGATGTACTTTCCGTGTGTGTGAGTGTGTGTGTGTGTGTGTTTGGTGAAAGGAAGTGGGACTGATAATGTTAAAGTAAACGTATGCATTGGTGTTGTGTAGTGCACCTAAGTGGAGATGTAAAAAAAAAAAACTAATATGTGTTATTCTAACGTGAACCCCAACGATCAAACCCCATCATGAAGCTACTACCCAGTGTTCCCTCACTGGCCTCAGCCATCTCCGTCCCAGGGTTCCCCTCTGAGCCTAAAAGCCTCTCCGCTTCCCGAACTGTTAACTAGCCGCACGCTGGCGTGTTAAGGCAAGTGTGCTTCCTCCTGTGACATGCTCCTTGACGTCGGTGTCCACTCGCGTCCCCCCCCCCCCCCACACACACACACACACACGCACACACCACCCCTCCGCCAGCCTCCGCCGTGTCACTTTGAGTCAGGCAGGCCGTGGCAACGAGGCCAGCCTTCTGTGAGCAGCAGCAGCAGCAGCAGGCCATTTGAAGCCCAGTAGTGCCACTGCCGCTCACACAGAGGCGCTCCGTGGAGCACCACACACCACACAGCCTTTTAATAGAGGCGCTCCACTGGTGCGGAGGGCTGTATTTGTGGCCTGAGCAGAGCACACAGGATTTTGTCCCTTGTGTGGCCACAGCAAGACATGCACTCAAGACTCTGAGATTGTTTACTGTTGAGGGGGTGTCTATATAGGGCACCTTGCGGAAGCTTTTGCGATATCTTAAACCGTGACTGTAATACGATATTCTACATACATGCCACAGTATATGACAGTAGTGGAGAGGTGTCAGATGTGGTAAAGCTCTGGTCAACTGAAGGTAAAAACTGAATGCATGGTCTCAGCATAGCTATACATAGGACATCCTCACACTTAAGTTAAGTAAGAAATGAGTGGATTAAATAATAATAATAATAATAATAATAATAATATAATTACACTGGTATTTAATTATGAGCAGAGGGTCTGTCCTGAAGGCCCCACAGAAATCATGAAGTCATTATGAAACCATCTCCTTGAGAACTTATTATAATGAATGACTTTGTGCAAGTTCAAAGTATGCTAACAGCATACCTAGTCCAAACAGTGAGCATAGTTTCGGGCTGGAGTAGTTGTATATCTGTAGGGAATCAGTCAGTGAAGAGTTGGAGTCCAACAGAAAGGTCAATTGAGAGAGCGTGAGAAGGCTGACAAATGAATGGAAGGATGCTTCCAGTATGTGTGTGTGTGTGTGTGTGTGTGTGGATTGTGTGGGGGTGTAGTTGGATGGATGGTTTCATTTTGAAGGCTGGAATGCTGACATGGGTGTCCCATCTCCACGAGTAGACAGTAGAGTGTGTGTATGTGTGTGTGTGTATGTGCGTGTATGAGGGGTGGGGTGTGTGAGTGTGTGTGTGTGGGGGGGGGTGTTATCTTACAGTCGTCCGCTGCTGGCTGGAGAGGACCCAGCTGTAAGGATTACAGACAGGTGTTTTGAATACTGGACAGCAGGTGCTTCACGCCTGTATGTCTGTTCGTGTGTGTGTGTGTGTGTGTGGTTTCTGGACCTGCCCTGGCTGCAAGGGTACCCATGTGTTTGTTCCTAGATGGGCGATGAGCTTATGAGGTTGGTGGTGGTGGTGGTGGCGGGGGGGGGGCAGAGGGGGTTAGAGGATAGATGCACGTTTGTTCCAGCATGTTCCTAACCAGCTACTAATCCCCAAAATATGGCTGGCAGCAGGGCTTGTGCCATTTTTAGCGTCGGACTCCCGAGAGGTGAAAGGGTTGAAAAAACAGGTTTTGCAGGAGGTCAGTGTCCCGAGGTAGTGTGAGACACTGACGAAAGGGAGCTTAGCGCATTGCGGTAGCCTCACTGCCGAAAGTGACCACCTTCCGCTTGACCGAATGAGAAGACTGAAATATTTTTGCAAAATGTGCTCGTAAAAAGTGATATTACACGTGCGTCAGAGTTTGAAAACTGATTACGAAAATTCGGAACCTATGGAAATAAACGGAAGAAATTGCGCTAGGAGTAAAAAGAGGAGTTTTTGGAAGATATGTCTTCCCTGCCCCCCCCCCCCCCCCCTCCCCCGTTATGCAAGACCAGCCTGTCATGGCATGGCAGTTGAAGTCCGGGGTTTTGATGTGCGGGCGCTCAGTGGGGTTCAAAAAAGCCCATCTATTACTTGCCCACTGATGGGGCCAAAAAAAGGCCCAATAATCCCCCCATCAGTTTTAAAGGGCCAGAGTGATTGCCAACATAAGCAGGAGTCTTCTGCCAAGGTCACGGGGAACTGGCGCTGAGAGAATAAAGCAGTGGAATTCGAGTAGGGCAATATTGTGGTCGTCGTTCTGGCCGACGTGATAGACGTATCCTATTAATGTTCGCAGTTATTGGAGCACAATGGAGATGTTATTCCGGACGGATGGTCGGAGAGTGATTTTTATTCATTTTTTTTTTTTTTTTTTGCCGAGCATGCTTTGCCTCGTGATGGTTTTTTTTTACCGTGTGATGTCTTTTCACACTCTTGGGATTATCTAGAGGGTTGGAACAGCGGGGAGGTGAGATAAAGAGTAGACCCAGGATCAAGGGCGAAACACAAGGTCAACAATGACGGTAGCGAGGAAGAGATGGGGGGGGGGGATGCATCACACTGCGTGTCATAACAATGCCTGGGGATAAACCTCAGCCTAGTTTATTTTTAAGTACCGTGACATCAAGAACATCATGGATATTACAATATTTTCCATGATAGATGTTACTATCTAAATCAAATCTAAACTAGTAGAACACGTGAACGGAAAAAAAGAGACGACAACAAAAAACAGCAAGAAAAATAATGAAACTCCGATAGAGCGCAAGAATGAACAATGAGACAGAGAGGAGAGTTACTAATTAGTGAATGTTGGCTGACCTCGCGTACAGCACATCTGCTCAAACTAAGTTGACCTGAAGTTGCCTGAAGGCTCTCTCTACAACCAACGAGCAGTACCTACTGGTGCAGCACCCTGTTCTCTCAACTGCTCTCATTTTCATTCTACAGTATCTTTCTGATCTACATGTATCTATCTCTCTTTCTCTCTCTTTCTCGACATGCTCCTCCGCAAGTTATCTAGCCAGCCAACAGACAAAACTACTCATAGGTGGACTGCAGGTATATTTGCCATCTAAAGTAGACAGTACATTAGTCAGTGTATTAGACAGCAAATATACCTGCAGTCTACCTATGAATAGTTCTGTCCATTGACTTCTTGGCTGGTGGCAAATAGCATCCTGAAAGAAGACACACTTACCCAATACACTTTCAGATGTACAATTCGAAGAGTCTACTTGGATAATGTTAGGATTGTCTGGATCCAGCTGGCTAACTTTCTTTAAGGGGCATACACAGTAAAAGTGTACCTTAGACACCTCTCAGCACCAGTGGTCAAAGCCTATTTATAGATAGCTGCATGGATTAGAAGACTAACACTGTTGGTACCATAGAAACATAAATCCGGGGACGCTTCAAACACAATACTTGACTGTAGTATGTCTAGAGGCACAGTGTATATATAGAGCAAAAATATATGCCTCTTCAGAGGACAGTGTCAGTCTTTCTCCTTAGGTCACTGGCATTTACCCAACGTTTCCCTTTAAAGTGCTAAGAGGGTGAGGTCAGACACATTGACATTCCTTGGGATTGGAGATCTAAAGAGTAGCTGAACAAAGCACAATCCTTTTCTTCCTTGGTCTTTCGTTATTAGATCATGAAAGTGCCCCTAAAACGATCATCACGACAGCTGTTATAACCGTCCTTGAGATCATGTCCGTCTCCGCTAATGTGACTTTGTGTTGTGTAGCTATGTTTACTCTACACGTTGTGTATACTGTACACATTTCTATTAAGATCAGGAACACAGTGGGTTTTTTTTTTGTGTTGGGCGGCAGATGCTAATTACGTGATTATAATGTACCATATTTATCTCTGATTTGATTGGTCAGGTGAAGGTGTCATGTGACAGACCGTCACACCTTTGCTTATCTGTCTTCCTGCCTGATAATGAATCATTTATTTGCAAAAGCTGATGCTCAGATACCTCTTACATAATGAATAACTCATTAACTGTAATTAAATTAAACGTATGTTTGATTTGGTACACATGTGTGTTTTGACACAGAGCGGACAGCTGTTATTCTTTTAGTTGAGCTTGAAGTGTAAACAGCTCAGCTTAGATATGCATCAACCTGTGCTCTCTCTCACGTTCTTCTAATGAGTCCAGTATACTGTACAGTACTTTAGAGCTTGTCTGAGGAATAGCTCGAGGCAATCCAGTTTTCAGTTTTACAGCCAAACTATTTCCACTCGGTGCTTCAGAAATGTAATCGGCATGACATCACCTTGTGGTTTACTTTCCCTGAACTTTTGAACTTATGAATCCTCCATCTTCCCATCCCCGGCCGCTATATGACCACGGTAATGCCTAGAATCAGAGAATGAGAAGAGAAATACGATTCCCAACATGCAATTGTCCTCATCAGCTTATGAATGGGTAGGATAAATGGGCAAGAGGGGTAACCATCACCAGCATCCTTATTTCCCTGTATTTTTTTTTTTTTTTTTTTTGGTCATGAAACATGACATGTATTCAAATGCCATCTGCTCCAAAGCTGCCACTTTATTTCTGTCCATGTGGTGCACTGGCCTACTATTCAAAACATCCACAAGGGCTTAGGCAGCGACTCCTGGACCGCTCTCCGCAAAGCCGATGAATCTTGTCGGCCGCCGGGGGGGTTGGCGGTGGGGGGTGGGTAAGGTGGAGTGGAGACCTCGTCGGACGTTTCCCCCCTCAGCCCCTGTCCGATCTGATCTGTGTGCTTGTTGACCACCCCGACCTCTCTGAACCGCCACCGCCGCCGCCGTCGCCGTGGCAGCTTGTTATCTGCTGAGCGCATCAATTAGGCAGATAAAAGTGGGATTTTCACTGATGCTGGGACTCCGGCCAATGGCCATAATTTCTGGCAAGGCGATGGGTGTGTGTGTGTGTGTGTGCGGGGATTCCTCTTTATCCTCTGCAGTCACAGCGAGTCGCCGCCGGTGACCAAAACAGGGAGGTCGGTGGAAGGAGGGGAGGCTAAGCGGGCCACGGAATGATGCCACTAGGCAGGGGTGGTTCCTGCGCTGCCCTGTCTGATTCTCCAACTTCTTAGAGGCTTTTAACCCAGCTCTGTTGCCGTGTTCAGTATGAGAAACTGATTTGTGGGGGAGGCCTTACAGAATATCAGCTTTTTGTGCAGTGGTATCTTTAAACACACCTTTTAAAGATGTCCAAAGTCGATGGTTGGCTATTTTCATTTCTTTTATGTCTGTGTAAAAACAAACAAACAAAAAAAATCTGCCAGGCATTGCTCCATTGTGAGAGATCTTTTCAGTAGAGAAAAATGGATCTAGCTCTTTTCCTGAGACATTTTTCTCAGATGCACAGGAGCGTCATGCAGCATGACAGGCCACGGAAAGGGCCACTAGGTTACATCTAAAGGAAGAGGAGGAGGAGGAGGAGGAGGAGAAGGTGTATTTGCAGTAGGCCAGCTTCACTGGTAAACTGCTCTGCCCCGGATTTTAGCTGAATTCAGGCCAGCAAGATATAAAACAGCTTAGAAAATGAGGTGACAAATGTTCAGGATGATTGAGTGAACAGGGAAGTTGACATTAAAAGTGATGAGAAAATGATGTGGAATCACATATCAAGGCTGCAGTTTTTTTTTGCTTAAAATGAACACTGATCATTACAACAGACTGTAGATCAGAAATATGAATCATTGTATGATATTTTGTTCAATTTCTACTAATTTTGGAGAGGCAGTTAGGTTATGGTATTAAATGTTCACGTTCTAATACAATAATATAATGCAGATGGATAGTACAATATTGTGCTTTCTGTATTCAACAGAAACACAACAGACTTGTGCACACATATGCAAAAGAGTAGGGATGAGCACATGATTTGTATGGAAATCTGTGACATGACAGATCATCAGAAAGAAAAGGAGTGAAGGCTCGGGATTAGACTTGAATAAAGTGCTGAACGTAGGTTTCCAATGAGGAGTCAAATGTGAGCATCCATTTTGTGAAACATGTGAGGGTTTTTTTTCTCCCCATCTTGGCATATGGCCGAACGAGAGACTGTCATTTCACATAAACCTCACTATGACAACTCTTCTACAATCCGTAAGAGCCAAATGGATCGTGGAAATGTTCCGAGGTCTATAACCGGAAACAAACGTGCTGATTTTGCATTGTATGACTGCATAGCAACGCTTTTGTTACACACATGCCTAACACATTCTCTTTGTTGTATTGTTTGACAAGAGGAGAGAACATGATGACCTTGGAGTGCCTGAAAGTAAATCTGTCTTAATGTGAGTTTTGCACGCGAGGTGTTCATTATTTTCCTTTCAGAAAAAAAGCACACGTCTGGACAACAACAAAAATAAAAGCATGCCAAGGTTTTTCTCTCACTGTAAAATTGAGAGAATTGTTTTTTTAAATCTCAAAGAAACAGGAATATGTATCGATACCCATTAATTTGGCTGCAAATTGCATGCATTTAATAATAACTCGCAGTATGACAGCCATGAAACTCAGACTGACATTTGGCTATGCTAAGGCTAAAGTCATACACCACCACCATGAGAAAGCAGTGGTCTGACCGGCT